>NC_092371.1:129824765-130000362 GCF_030028105.1 Mobula birostris
TAAAGCTCAGGTTTTTTGGTTGCTATAAAATTGCCCCTAGTATGTAGGTCAGACTTATACAATAGGGAAACAGGCCCTTTGGCCCAACAACCTTGCTAATCAAGGTGCCGAATTAAGATAGACCCATTTGCCTGTGTTTCACCCATATTCTCTAAACCTTTCCTCACTATGAGTCTGTTTAAATTACTTTTAAGGTAATTGTGGCCTCCTCTATCCCTTCCTCTGGCAGCTCCTCCACATGCCCACCCTGCTGGATGGGAAAAACTTCCCCAAGAATGGTAGAATTGATGAAACTGCGAGGAGAATGGCTTGCAAGGAAATTTGAAGGGGACTGGGATTATTCTGCGGTCTAGCATTGACAATGTACTGAGCGGCCTTCTACCTCGCTAAGAAATAAGAAAAACTGTGCCATGCGATCCTCAGCATCTCCATGGGGCCACGGACAGGGCACCCCATCTCAGCAGGACTACGACACACGTCCAGAACCGAACAGGGAGCCAGCCTCGGTTGTTGGAGCTGTGACCCCAGTGGAGGGTTTGAGGATACAAACCGCGCCCCCCCCCCCCCCGCGTCTCATCTACAGGGATTGCATTTCCAGCAAGCACAGGTATTGAAACGGGCACCAGTTTGATGGCCACACGTTCAGTCGCAGCAGCTTCCACAGGGTTTACAAAAGGTGCTGCTGTCATATTTTTAATGAAGGCAAGATCCTGCTGAGTATTAATAACTTAAAAGTACTGCAGGTCGATCCCATCGGCTAGCGGAGATAATGAAGGAGCTGTGCAACGTGCTGCTGCCTCAGTTGAAGGAGGCTCACGGTCTAATAGCGACCGACAGTCTTGGGCACTTTTCCTGTGATCGCAAAACCCCTTTGGACATTGTTAACGTGGAATGCTGCAAGTTCCATTCACTGATTTATTGGCGAAGATCAGAGGCAGCTAGCTAGGGGGTGGGGAGGGGGACACTGCACGGCCTCAGTTACAGTGGGGGCGAGACCTCAAGCCACGGTGTCACCTGTCTGCAGCCACCAGGAGAGAGGTGTCGTCGTAACCACCGCACTCCACCGGGGCGGTTTGGCACGGCATCCAAGCTGGTGTCCGTGCTGCCCCCGCCAGTGTTTGCTCAGCAAAAGACAAGCTGTACTGTGGTCAACTGCAGATTTTGGTAGTATTCGGTTGGACTCGGGGCCTCAAGTGGCAGTGTGAAATGTGAGGAGGATGTTATGAGAATGCAGGGTGACTTGGACAGGTTGGGTGAGTGGGCAGATGCAGTTTAATGTGGATAAATGTGAGGTCATCCACTTTGGTGGCAAGAACAGGAAGGCAGATTACTACCTGAATGGTGTCAAGTTAGGAAAAGGAGAAGTACAATGAGATCTACATATCCTTGTACATCAGTCACTGAAAGCAAGCATGCAAGTACAGCAGGCTGTGAAGAAAACTAATGGCATGTTGGCCTTCATAACAAGGGGAATTGAGTATAGGAGCAAAGAGGTCCTCCTGCAGCTGTGCAGGGCCCTGGTGAGATCACACCTGGAGTATTGTGTACAGTTTTGGTCTGCAAATTTGAGGAGGGACATTCTAGCTATTGAGGGAGTGCAGCGTAGGTTCACGAGGTTAATTCCCGGGATGGCGGGACTGTCATATGTTGAAAGATTGGAGCGACTAGGGTTGTATACACTGGAATTTAGAAGGATGAGTGGGGATCTGATTGAAACATATAAGATTATTAAGGGATTGGACACACTAGAGGCAGGAAACATGTTCCTGATATTGGGGGAGTCCAGAATCAGACGCCACAATTTGAGAATAAGGGGTAGGCCATTTAGAACGGAGTTGAGGAAAAACTTTTTCACACAGAGGGTTGTGGTTCTGTGGAATGCTCTGCCTCAGAAGGCAGCGGAGGCCAATTCTCTGGATTCTTTCAAGAAAGAGTTAGATAGAGCTCTTAAAGGTAGTGGAGTGAAGGGATATGGGGAGAAGGCAGGAACTGGATACTGATTGTGGATGATCAGCCATGATCACAGTGAATGGCAGTGCTGGCTCGAAGGGCCGAATGGCCTACTCCTGCACCTATTGTCTGTTGTCAAGCTGTGGTGTTGCCTGTTTACAGGTGCCGGGAGAGACATTGGAGCTGGTGTGCAGAGCGGTGCAGCATGCAAGCCAGAGTTGGTGCTGATCCCATCCCTCCCCCCAGTGTTCAATGGGCAGAACAACGGACTCAGGGTCTGGACTATATTCATATATATTGTGTGTGACTGTACTTTACAGAAAAGACTTGGCCTCAGGCCACAGTATAGCCTGCTCACAGATACCAGGGAGAGGCACACAGAGTCCAGGCTGGAGTCCCCCACACCCCAATGTTCACTCAGCAGAAGACAAGCTCCAATGTGATCTGTAGATTTCAGTGGCATTGAACGGCTTGAGTTTGGTCCCTTTTACTGAGTGCTGTATCTCTCTATTTTATACGTGCGATGTGTGCTTTGTGCTGCGTGTGACTGTTGGTACTGTGTTTTGTATCCTGACCCTGGAGTAATGTCTCGTTTGGCTGTATTCATGTATGGTTGAATGACAATTAAATTTAATTGAATTGAATTATTAATGAAAGCCAGAAGAGGCTGCAAATGCTAGGATCTGGAGCAACACAACAAAATGGTGGAGGAACTCAGCAGGCCAGGCAGCACCTATGGAGAGAAAAAGAGAGTTGATGTTTCAGATCAAGACCCTTTATCTGGACTGACAGAGAGCCAGCCTAAACAGGTAAAGGGAAGGGGTGACTGGTGGTGGGATCCTGTTGTAGATGCCAGAAGCTGCAGAGCATGTTACGTTGGATATGGGGACTGGTGAGGAAGAAAGTAAGGTCTGGGGAACCCTACCCCAGCTCTGACCAGAGAGGGAATAGGGCAAAGACAGAAATACAGGAAATAGAGAAGATTACTAATGGTAATCTTGTGGCTAGATTCATTATAGCACAGCATCCGGAGAAATCAAAGCATAGAAGGCTATGGACCTATGCCATTACATGGGAACAGTATTGACGGGCTGAAGAGCCTGTTTCCCTGCTAAATGACTAACTATAAAGCTGACAGAGGTTCCAAGGGAGTATTACACTGGAGCAAAGGGAATTACAGAGACATGAGAGAGGAGTTGGCCAGAACTGATTGGAAAAGAACACTGGCAGGGATGACGGCAGAACAGCAATGCCTGGAATTTCTGGAAACAATTCGGAAAGCACAGGATATACACATCCCATTGTGCTTTCCCTTATTCCTTCTTCACCTTTCCTGCCTATCACCTCCCTGCTTCCCCTCCCCCACCTCTTTATCTTTCCCCTTACTGGTTTTTCACCTGGAACCTACCAGCCTTCTCCTTCCCACCCTCCCCCCACCTTCTGCCCCTTCCCTCTACAGTCCTGACGAAGGGTTCCGGCCCGAAATGTTGACTGATCGTTTTCACGGATGCTGCCCAACCTGCTGAGTTCCTCCAGCATGCTGTGAATGTCGATTTCGGATAAGGGATTGTGGACCTGTATCTTTCATAATTTTAAAAACCTCTTTTGGGTCTCCCCTCAACTTTCAAAGCTCTGGGGAGAAGTTTGCCTAATTTTTCCATACAGCTCATACCTTCTAATCCACGCAGCAGTCTGGTAAACCGCTTCGGCACCTTTCCACAGTCCTCCTCATCCTTCCGATTAACAGGATGACCAGAACTGTGATCTTATTGAATAATACAACAGGGTGTGGTGGTGGTGGTGGTGGTGGTGGTGGGGGTGGGGGGGGGGTCAAGTAGCTAGGCTCAGCTGTTGTAAATTGTGAAGGGGCATTTAAAATACAAGAGCCTATAATGGGTGCTCTATGTTTAATTCATCCCAGGGGAGAACGAGAGCAAGGTCGAACAGTGGTACATTGGAACCACATGGCTTACAAGGCATGCCCCACAGTGCTAATAGCAGCACATTAACACAGACAGAGCAGACTTGCCTTCATCACTAAGGGACTAAACATGTCAGGAAGTCATGGTGCAGTTGCATAAAAATTTGGTTAGACTGCTTAACCTGTTTATCCCTCCCCTACCATCTCACAACTGAAAACTAATTTGTTTTTCCTCTCTTCCTCAGTTCTGACGAAGCATCACTGACCTGAACGGTCCGCTGCTCCTCTCATCACAGATGCTGCCTGACATTCGGAGCCATTCCAACACATTGCTGGTGGGGCTTGTAAACAGCCAGCAGCCTGTTGGGCTGAACAGCTTCTTGGCATTGCCGGTTTCAGGGTCCCATACCCTAGTTGGCAGTGTGCCACAGGGTTTAGGGTCAAACACCAGAGCAAGGAGCACTCAGTGCCAATTTGGTGCCCATTAAATCACAATGAGGTCCTTCAGCCCAGTGTCTGTACTAGCCATTAACCACCCATTTACACTCATCTTACATTAATCTATTTATTCTACAATCTCCCCCCCCCCACACCAGATTCCACCCCTCACCCACACAACAGGGGCAAACTACAGCAGCCAATTAACTCACTGACCGGCACGCCTCTGGAGTGAGAGAGGAAAGCAGAGCACGTGGGCAAAACCCGGACAGATATAGCGGGAAAAGTGCAGAAAAAAAGAGGCGTGGAAAGATATAGTCCCTATTGCAGGCAAATGGGAACAGCGTAGGCGGCCAGAAACGACGGCATGGATGTGGTGGTTTTTAAAGAGTCCGCTTCTGCACTGTTCAGCTCTGTGACAATGCCGGTGGTCAGGACTGAACCCGGTCTCCGGTGCTGAGAGCTGTATTGCCACCACTCCCAGCAACACTTGTTTGCCCCGGGTATCAGGGCGTTAGAGAGTGGAGAGAGTAGGAAAAGTGGGCGTTTTTTCAATCCGCAACACCACCATGCCGTTAACCATTTCTTTTCCTTTAGTAAATATTTGCATAATGCCGTCCTTCCCACGATTGACCTCATTATGTACCTCTGCAGATCGCGTGGTTAAATAAAAATAAACAAATTCAATATTTCCGCTGAGGATAAATCAGCATTGTCATTTTAAAATGCAATCAATGGAAGTTTAAACAAGAGAATTTGCACTGAATTTTTTGGATTTTTTTCCCCGCAGCTATTCATCCAGCGGTGATTTTAAAACGCCCACACTGTGAAGATTATACATGTTTAAATTATGATCATCGTCGCCAAAGTTAGAGCTGGGGGAAAGAGCAGAGGAGGTGGGTTCCTTCACAACGGAAAGGGAGTTTTGTAACAGTGCTTCATGGGCATTGTACTGACATTTTTCTACCAAAGTAGTTGCTGCCGGCTTTAGGATGGGACTATTTACAGGCTGCTAATAGGCCTGTTTTACATCATCACAATACAGCGAACCAAAACATCACCGGTTCGTGGGGCGAAAGAAAAACTTGAACTCACAGAAGTGAATGAAAAAACCACGACAGTGCATCAGTACAAAATTTTCCTGTCTCGCCCTAGAAAAAAAAGCATGCACCGTAGAATATATCCAGTCGGCCCAAATCAGCACCACGAGGCCTGCGCGCTTGCAGCGGAGAAAAGCGAAACCAAGTTTCTCGCCGCTCCATTCATTCTCATGCGCCTTACCTGCACCATAATTGCAAGCCGCAGAGAGTCCTTCGCAATACTCTCCCCGCATTTCTTACAGGAGGCGCGTCCGCTCTTTGCATACTCGGCCTTGAAGAGCTTATCCTCGGCCATGTCTCTGCAGGCAACTCCAAATGGAGGAGGACACGCCGCCAGAAAGCCGAGGACGCGCTGCGCGCACCGGCGGTGATTGACAGGTGGCCCGGATTCCACCCCCCCCCCGCGCCGCGCGAGCGTGAGGCGCCGCCCACGCGCACGAAATCAAATACTGTACAGCACCCGATGGTGAGCGGGGGGTGATTGACTCAGTTTGCAGACTGAAAGACTCTGTCCCAGGCCACATCCTGCTGAATCTCCCCTGCAGGTACATCCCTTCAATCGTGTAGTGACCAGATGTGCACACAGATTTTCATCTAACTTTCAAAGTTGTACCATAGCCCCCCCACTCTTACATTCCACACAACACACATAAAAATTGCTGGTGAACGCAGCAGGCCAGGTAGCATCTATAGGAAGAGGTACAGTCTCTTTCAAATCTCTTACTATCTCTTCTTTCAGTTAGTCCTGATGGAGGGTCTCGGCCAGAAACGCCAACTGTACCTCTTCCAAGAGATGCTGCCTGGCCTGCTGCGTTCACCAGCAACTTTTATGTGTGTAGCTTGAAATTCCAGCATCTGCAGAATTCCTCGTGTTTCGTCTTATATTCCACATCTCGGCTAATGAAGGCAAACATCATTATAGATATATAGCACAGAACAGCGCCAGCTACGCTGCCCAGTAACCCACCAATTTAGCCCCTAGCCTAATCAGAGGACAATTTACAATGACCAATTAAATACCAACCAGTACATTTTTGCACTGGGGGAGGAAACCGGAGCACCCAGAGGAAACCCACGCACAAGAACATACAAACCACTGTCTGTACTGCTGCCTACTGAGATCGTTGGATGTGTACAGCGGGGTCCCTCTGTCTCCCTGTACTTTTTAGGGCTTTGCCATTCACTGAGTGCTTCCTAAAATAAAAACAGAAAATGCTAGAAAGGTCAGACAGCATCTGTGGAAAGATAAACATTTCAGATCCGTGTGCCTTCGTCAGGTGCCTCAGTGATAAAACGTTGTCAACGACCCATTGGCAGTGAGCAATAAATAAATCAAGAGTAAAGCTAAGAATCAAGAGAGATGCAGGTGGATTAGAGGTTCTAGAGATGCATGAAAGTTAAAGAGTGCCAGGCATGAAGCATTGATGGGTTCTCTCTCCCCAGACCTGTTGAGGTTTTCAACTTTGTCCCTTTTCATCTCAGATTTTGGACATTCCCATCATGTGTGTCCAAACATCTCTGGTCCTCCCAGCAGTCACCTTGTCTTCCTCCTCCTGGGCAGACCCTCACGATCATGGATGACGTACTCTCAACCTAGTTCTGTGGGCTCTGAGCTGACCAATGCGGCTGATGTGGGAACTAGTTACTCGTCCACAGACAGAGGCACCAGAGAATGCAGATACTGGAACCTGCCAGCAAACCACAACACACGATCTGCTGGAGGAACTCAGCAGTCGAGCAAGACAGCTGCGGGGTTTTGACCCAAAATGTCAACAATTCCTTTCCTCCTATGAATGTTTTCCTCCAGCAGATTGTATGTTCATCCACAGATGGAGTAGTCAGTGATGGTCTGTGTTGTCTGCTGCCTTTGCTTCCAAGGGGCTTATGAGTTTTCCCACTCCATGGCCTTGAGGTTCCCAACACCATCCCACTCCCCTCTTCCTCTTTGGATATGGGTCATGGATGCCCAGGAGTGAGTGGGAGTGTTATGTTTCTTCAGCGACGCTTTGAGCACATCTATGAATCCTTTCCTGCGTCCATCTGGTAATATCTGACCGCAACGCAGCTAGGAAAAGAGTGTTGGCAACCTGGAGTCAAGTGATGTGGCCTGCCCAGAGTTGCAGATGGGTATAGCTGGAGACGTTGGTCTTGGAGAGGATGCGGACATTGTTTTGCCTATCCTTCCAGAGAATTTCAGAGGATTTCATAGTGACGGTGCTGATGCGACCTCTCCACGGCCTTGAGGTGCCTGCTGTAGGTAATCCAGGTGTCTATAAGCATGTAAGAACATTATCTTGCACATTTTGAGAATGCAAGAAAATCAGAATCCACAAACACAAGGAAATCTGCAGATGCTGGAATTTCAAGCAACATACATAAAAGTTGCTGGTGAACGCAGCAGGCCAGGCAGCATCTCTAGGAAGCGGTACAGTCGACACTTCGGGCTGAGACCCTTCCTGAATCAGAACCCACATCAGGTTTATCAAACTGACTTAGATGATGCCACAGTAGTGTAGCGATTAGCACGGCATATTACAGCTCGGGACGTTGGAGTTCAGAGTTTAGTTCTGACGTCATCAGTATGAAGTCTGTGAGTCCTCCCAGTGGAATGTGTGGGTTTTCCCTGGGTCCTCTGATTTCCTCCCACAGTCCAAAGACGTACCAGTAGGTTAATTGGTCATTGTAAATAGTTCCTTGATTAGACAAGGTTTGAATCGGGGTTTGGCTCAAAGGACTGGAACGGCCTGGTCCACACTGTACCACAATAAATAAATAAACAGACAAACAAACAAACAGTCAATAAATAATGACATGAAACTTATTCTGCAGCAGAAGCACAGACTGAAGTCACAAAATTACTACAAATCACATAAATAGGAAGAAGAGAAGGTGGTGGCATGACGCAGCTTGTGTGGCCACTCCAGTGAATGATATCTGTAATCTGTCAAGTAGGGTGCCATGCACAATCCTGATTAGATGGAGACAGATGTGAGAGAACGGAGGAACATCTGGAGAAAGTTCTGAAATGCCTGCTTCGCTGCCACTGTTACTGTGTGATCCAGAATCTCCGGAGGAGAAGGCCCCGAATCCTCAGCTTTGCTTGTTGCTTGGCGGCCGGGACGGGGTCAAAGCGCTCGGCAGAAATGGTGCTCGGTGCTTGGTGTCGAAGGGCTGGTCAGAGGCTCAAAGTTTTCGGACAGACTCAGAGTCAGCTGTGGTCAGGTGCTTCCAATGCATCGACAGTTGTCGGTGCCTGGAGGTTTACGGCAGAGAGAGTTTCTCCCTTCTGCCGCCTGCTATCGTGGACTATCGGGAGCCGATCAGAACATTGAGACTTTTTTTTACTGTTCCCATGGTCTGCTCTTTATCAAATTACGGTATTGCTTTGCACTGCTGTAACTATATGCTATAATTATGTGGTTCTGTCAGTGTTAGTCTTTGGTTTGTCTTGTTTTTTTGTGATATCAGTCTGGAGGAACATTGTATCATTTCTTAATGCATGCATTTCTAAATGACAATAAACGAGGACTGAGTGTCCTCATAATCTAATCTAATAAATAATACAAAAAAGGAATAGCACGGTAGTATTCATGGGTTCGTGGACCTTTCAGAAGTCTGATGATGGAGGAGAAGATGATGCCGTCTCCAAACAAAAAAAGAATTTCATCCCAATGCATTTTAAGTCATAGTTGAGGATTTCACTCAGGTTTGTTTGAAGAAAACCCAGCCCAATTATCATCAGCATATATCCCGTAGCACCAGAGGTCCCAGCACACTAGACCACTGTTATACTAAGATGAAGAATGCCTACTGTTGTATGGCCAGACTGCATTTCAGGAGATCTGATCACTTGGCTGTCCTTCTCCTACCTGCATATAGACAGAGGCTAAAGGGCAAAGCTCCAGAGATGATAATGACAGCAAAGAGGCCATTGCAGGATTGCTTCGAATCTGAAAACTGGGTCGTGTTCAAGGATTCACCTACGAATCTGAATGAATACACCACGGTTATCATCGGCTTTATTAAAACAACTGTCCTCACAAGATAATTCAAAGTCTTCCCAAACCAGAAGCCCTGGAAGAACCATGAGATCTGCAACATACTGAGGGCCAGATCAGAGGCAATCAAGCCCCGTGACCAAGAAAATTACAAGAGATCCCTATACGATCTCTGGAAAGCCTACTCACAGGTGAAGTGAAAACTCGGGGCCAAACTTGAATTAACGAAAGATGCTTGACAGATGTGGCAAGGCGTGAATGCTACCACCTCCTAAAAAGTGACCAAGATCAAGGTGTTAAAAGGGGTTCACTTCCAGGTAAGCTCAATACCTACAATGCTCACTTTGACCGTCAAGACAAACTCACCATGATCCTGTGATTTCAGTCTCTGCTGCCGACATGCAAGTGGCCTTCAGGAGGGTGAACCTATGAAAGGCATCCTGCTCACCAGGTACTTTGTCAAGTACTAAAGACCTGTGCTGATCAACCGGCTGGAGAGTTCACTGAGATCTTTAACCTCTCGCTTCGACAGACTGAGGTAGCCACATGCTTCACGTATACCAATGCCTCAGCAGAAAGTCGTAACTTGTGTCGTGTACTGTTCTGCTAGATCTTCTAATATACAGAAACAAACTACGAAAAATTCAGAGTGGATCATGTTGGAACACATTTATTATTTTACTTGCAAGGGAAGTTCTGTCTCCAGATGAGTGTCTGGAAAAGAGCTTCGATCTCATGTCGAAAGCAAAGCACTTTTATACTTTTACAATGAATAGTAATTAGGCTGCTCCATTCCATAACAGTCCTCCATTATCTTGTTCTGACATTTATTCTTCAGAATCTGTTTACCTCTATTGTCAAACATTCTCTCCCCCACCATAAAACACACCTCCTGTCATGTAAAGAACACACAGCTTCCTATCATGAAACACACCCAGACTTGTAAGCCTCCCATCCAAACGGGAATGCACCTTGGGATTTCATAGGTTCCATTTCGTCACAATACATTTTAGAAATGTTACAAATTCATAAAGTCTTCAGGGTTACAGATGTATTCCCATACCTGCCTCAGCCACTATTGTCCCTAGCACTTACATCCACAGTGACAAAGTGTTTTGAGAATTTGTTGATGATACACATCAGCTCCTACCTGAGAAGTGACTTAGATCCATTCCAATCTGCTACCGGAGCAACAGGTCCATAGCAGATGCCATCTCACTGGCTCTTCACTCAAACCTCAACATCTGGACCGTGAAGATGCATACATCAGTATGCTCTTTATTGACTACAGATCAGCATTCAATACTATCATCCCCTCAGATCTAATCAATAAGCTTCAAGACCTTGGCCTCAATACGTCTTTGTGCAATAGGATCCTCGATTTCCTCACTTACAGACACCAGCCACATCAGATTGGCAACAACATCTCTTCCACAATCTCTATCAGCACAGATGCACCACAAGGCTGCGTGCTTAGCCCCCTCCTCTTCTCCCTTTATACCTATTATACTTATGATTGCAAGGCTAAGCACAGCTGCAAATCCATATTGAAGTTTGCTGATGACACCACTGTTGTTGGCCAAATCAAAGGTAGTGATGCATCAGCATGCATCTTTTGCTCATTGTTGAACACCCCATTGATGTTCACTGATCCTCACATGGCTTTTAATCTATTATGGATTTATTGAGCATGCTCAGAAGAAAATGAATCTCAGGGTCGTATATAGTTACATATACAGTATGTACTTTTATAATAAATTTACTTTAAACTTTGAGGAAGCTTTTTTTTTCTGAATTGTTGTATGTGTCTTTAGGTTCCTGTACCTTCTTCCTGATTGTGGTAATGAGAAAAGGGCATGTCCTGGAACGTGAGGGTCCTTAGTGCCACCTCTTGAAGATGTCCTCAATAGTTTGGAGGGTTGTGCGATGGTGGGGCTGGCTACAACCCTCTGCAGCCTCTTGCAATCCTGTGCAGTGGAGCCTCAATACCAGGCAATAATGGAACAAGTCAGAATGATCTCCACAGTACAGGAGAGCAGGACCAGGCCACTTGCCCCTACAAACCTGCCCCACCATTCAATATCATCATGGATGATCTGCCTCAGACCTCAACTGCTTTAAAAGTCAGAGTAATATACCAAATATTATATGTTGTAGGAGAGTTATATAACACATCAGTATCAAGTCATCTCAATATGAGGTGGAATTCCAGTCTGCTGGAACTTGTCCAGCAAGTTGTTTTCTTTAGTCGTGGCTCTCTGACCCTCAAATACAGAGAGAAATAGATTTGCAGCTATACCAAAGAATCAAGAAGTAATATTGTTCATATCTTTCTAAACCTCCCCTTTTCTCTACTGAACCAGAAACCTCAATTTAATTTATCTAACTCCTCTTTAAATCCTTCCAGTGTTCTAGTCCATTTTGAGAATTCCCTAGATTCATGTCCCTCTATGACAAGAAAAACTTATCCCCTTCACTTTAAGCTTTAAACGCCCTCTAGCATTAGACATGTCCACGCTGCGGAAAAGAGTACTAACCGTTCACTTATGCCACTCATCGCTTTATGAATTTCTAACAAGTCTCCTCTCAGCCTCCGCTGCTGCTCCAGAGAAAAAAAATACAGGTTTATTTAACTCCTTATTTCTCACACCATCTAGTCCAGGCAGCATCCCGGTGAACTTGTTCCTGCACTATCTCTAAAGTTTCCAGTAAAGTGGACATGGCTACCAGGATACACTCATGTCCAGCCTCCCTCACTCCATCCTCTGTCTTTGCTCAGACCAGGCCCCGTTCCCCTTCGCTCCTCAGCTCTTGTCGCACACCAGTTCCTGAACAAGCAAAGCTTCAACTTTAAAAGTCTTGTCGTTATTCTCAAAAGATCCTGTGTTCTCGTCCCTTCCTACCTCTGGATCCCCTCGAGCCTCTAGTCCCCTATGTTGCTCCTTGCCCTGTTATGGAAAAGAGATTATTAAGCCAAAAGAAGTGCAAAAATGATTCATGAGGAGGTTGCCAGGATATGAGGGAGAGGATGGGCAGGCTTGATCTTTATTCACTGGAGAATAGGAGAGTGAGGAATGATCTTATAGAGGTGTATAAAACCGTGAAGGGCAGCGATTGGGTGATGCACACAGGAGAGGAATCGAGAACTAGAGAGCATAGATTGAAGTTGGAAGGGGAAAGATTTAGAGGGACCTGAAGGATATTTTCTTCACACAGAGAGTGGTGGGTACATGGAACGGGCTGTCAAAGGAAGTGGTAGAATCATAATGCTTAAAGGACATTTGCTAAGGTATATGGTGGGAATAGTTTAGAGCAGCAGTTCCCAACCTGGGGTCGAGGGACCCCCTGGTTAATGGTAGGGGTTGATGGCATTAAAAAGGTAGGGAACCCCTGGTTTAGAGGGATATGGGTCAAACACAGGCAAATGATATCAGCATAGAGGGACATTCTGCTCAGCGTGGGCTCTCTTCCTGGCTGTGTTATGAATTAAATCACTCCACTGCTGACAGCTGTGCCTTATACTGCCTGCAATCGAAGCTCTGAAATTCCCTCATTAAATCTCCCCTCCCCTACCTGTGCCCTCCTCTAAGATGCCTTCAGGAACCCAACAGTTTGAATAATACCTCATACCAGATGGCTCAGAGGCACAGCTGGTGGGGCCACTGCTTCACTGCTACAGAGACATGGGTTCAATCCTGACCTCAGGTGTTGTCTGTGTGGAGTTTGCACGTTCTCCCTACGAATGTTCCAATATCCCAAGGACAGGCAGATCAGTAGGTTAATTACTCACTGTAAATTGCCCTGTGTGAATCCAAAGTCTGATGTGTTAAATGTGCCATATTTAAGACCATAATCCTATAAAGCACAGGCCATTTGGCCCATCAAGTCTGCTCCACCTTTCTATCATGGCTGATTTATTATCCCTCTCAACCCCATTCTCTTGCCTTCTCCCTGTAACCTTTGACGTCCTTACTAATCAAGAACCCATCAGTCTCCACTTTAAATATACCCAAAGACCTGGCCTCCACAGCTCTTCATGCCATTGAATTCCACAGATTCACCACCCTCTGGGTAAAGAAATTCCTTCTCAGCTCTTTTCTAAAGGGACGTCCTATTCTGAGGCTGCATTCTCTGGTCCTAAACTCCCTCACTGTAGGAAACATCCTCTCCACATTCACTTTGTCCAGGCTTTTGAATATTCAATAGGTTTCAATGAGATCCCCTTCCCCACTCATCCTTCTAAACTCCAGTGACTACAGCTCATCAAACACTCCACAAAATGTATGCTAACCCTTTCATTCCTGGGAGTAAAGCCGACGTTTCGAGCAGAGACCCTTCCTCAGGACTGGGGAGAAAAAGATGAGGAGTCAGAGTTAGAAGATTCCCTGACCCCACCCACTGGGGATAGGGTTCCCCTCACCAACCACCCACCGGGGAGAGGGCTCCCCTCACCTACCACCCACCGGGGAGAGGGTTCCCCTCACCTACCACCCACCGGGGAGAGGGTTCCCCTCACCTACCACCCACTGGGGATAGGGTTCCCCTCACCTACCACCCACCGGGGAGAGGGTTCCCCTTCTCCTCACCCACCGGGGATAGGGTTCCCCTTGTCCTCACCTCCCACCCACCGGGGATAGGGTTCCCCTCACCTACCACCCACCGGGGATAGGGTTCCCCTTGTCCTCACCCACCACCCACCGTGGATAGGGTTCCCCTCACCTCCCACCCACCGGGGATAGGTTTCCCCTCACCAACCACCCACCGGGGAGAGGGTTCCCCTCACCTACCACCCACCGGGGAGAGGGTTCCCCTTCTCCTCACCCACCGGGGATAGGGTTCCCCTTGTCCTCACCTCCCACCCACCGGAGATAGGGTTCTCCTCACCTACCACCCACCGGGGATAGGCTTCCCCTCACCTACCACCCACCGGGGATAGGGT
This sequence comes from Mobula birostris, assembly GCF_030028105.1. Lineage (NCBI taxonomy): Eukaryota > Metazoa > Chordata > Chondrichthyes > Myliobatiformes > Myliobatidae > Mobula > Mobula birostris. The sequence goes on from NC_092371.1 coordinate 129,839,112, forward strand.
TCCCCTCACCTACCACCCAACGGGCATAGGGTTCCCCTCACCTACCACCCACAGGGGATAGGGTTCCCCTCACTTACCACCCACCAGGGATAGGGTTCCCCTTGTCCTCACCCACCACCCACCGGGGATAGGGTTCCCCTCACCTCCCACCCACCGGGGATAGGGTTCCCCTCACCTACCACCCACCAGGGATAGGGTTCCCCTTGTCCTCACCCACCACCCACCGGGGAGAGGGTTCCCCTTGTCCTCACCCACTGGGATAGGGTTCCCCTCATCTACCACCTACCGGGGATAAGATTCCCCTTGTCCTCACCCACAGGGGATAGGGTTCCCCTCACCTCCCACCCACCGGGGATAGGGTTCACCTCACCTACCACCCACTGGGGATAGGGTTCCCCTCACCTACCAACCACTGGGGATAGGGTTCCCCTCACCTATCACCCACCGGGGAAAGGGTTCCCCTCACCTACCACCCACCGGGGATATGGTTCCCCTCACCTACCACCCACCAGGAATAGGGTTCCCCTCACCTACCACCCACCGGGGATAGGCTTCCCCTTGTCCTCACCCACCACCCACCGGGGATAGGGTTCTCCTCACCTACCACCCACTGGGGAGAGGGTTCCCCTCACCTACCACCCACCAGGGATAGGGTTCCCCTTGTCCTCACCCACCACCCACCGGGGATAGGGTTCCCCTCACCTCCCACCCACTGGGGATGGGGTTCCCCTTGTCCTCACCCACCACCCACCGGGGATAGGGTTCCCGTCACCTCCCACCCACCGGGGATAGGGTTCCCCTCACCTACCACCCACCGGGGATAGGGTTCCCCTCAACTACCACCCTCCGGGGATAGGGTTCCCCTTGTCCTCACCCACCGGGGATAGGGTTCCCCTCACCTACCACCCACCGAGGATAGGGTTCCCCTCACCTACCACCCACCGGGGAGAGGGTTCCCCTCATCTACCACCTACCGGGGATAGGGTTCCCCTTGTCCTCACCCACCACCCACTGGGGATAGGGTTCCCTTCACCTACCACCCACCGGGGATAGGTTTCCCCTTGTGCTCACCCACCACCCACCGGGGATAGGGTTCCCCTCACCTACCACCCACCGGGAATAGAGTTCCCCTCACCTACCACGCACTGGGGATAGGGGTCCCCTCACCTACCACCCACCGGGAATAGAGTTCCCCTCACCTACCACGCACTGGGGATAGGGGTCCCCTCACCTACCACCCACCGGGAATAGAGTTCCCCTCACCTACCACCCACTGGGGATAGGGTTCCCCTCACCTACCACCCTCCGGGGATAGGGTTCCCCTTGTCTTCACCCACCGGGGATAGGGTTCCCCTTGTCCTCACCTACCACCTACCAGGGATAGGGCTCCCCTCACCTCCCACCCACCAGGGATAGTGTTCCCCTCACCTACCACCCACCAGGGATAGGGTTCCCCTTGTCCTCACCTACCACCCACCGGGGATAGGGTTCCCCTCACCTACCACCCACCGGTGATAGGGTTCCCCTCACCTACCACCCACAGGGGATAGAGTTCCCCTCACCAACCACCCACCGGGGATAGGGTACCCCTCACCTACCACCCACCGGAGATAGGGTTCTCCTCACCTACCACCCACCGGGGATAGGGTTCCCCTCACCTACCACCCACCGGGGATAGTGTTCCCCTCACCTACCACCCACCGGGGATAGGGTTCCCCTCACCTACCACCCACAGGGGATAGGGTTCCCCTCACCTACCACCCACCGGAGATAGGGTTCCCCTTGTCCTCACCCACCACCCACTGGGGATAGGGTTCCCCTCACCTCCCACCCACCGGGGATAGGGTTCCCCTCACCTACCACCCACTGGGGATAGGGTTCCCCTCACCTACCACGCACTGGGGATAGGGTTCCCCTTGTCCTCACCCACCGGGGATAGGGTTCCCCTCAGCTACCACCCACCGGGGAGAGGGTTCCCCTTGTCCTCACCCACTGGGGATAGGGTACTCCTCACCTACCACCTACCGGGGATAGGGTTCCCCTCACCTCCCACCCACCGGGGATAGGATTCCCCTCACCTACCACCCACCAGGGATAGGGTTCCCCTTGTCCTCAGCCACCACCCACGAGGGATAGGGTTCCCCTCAACTCCCACCCACCGGGGATAGGGTTCCCCTCACCTACCACCCACCAGGGATAGGGTTCCCCTTGTCCTCAGCCACCACCCACCGGGAATAGGGTTCCCCTCACCTACCACCCACTGGGGATAGGGTTCCCTTTGTCCTCACCTACCACCCACCGGGGATAGGGCTCCCCTCACCCACCACCCACCAGGGATAGGGTTCCCCTTGTTCTCACCCACCACCCACCGAGGATAGGGTTCCCCTCACCTCCCACCCACTGGGGATAGGGTTCCCCTCACCTACCACCCTCCGGGGATAGGGTTCCCCTTGTCTTCACCCACCGGGGATAGGGTTCCCCTTGTCCTCACCTACCACCTACCAGGGATAGGGCTCCCCTCACCTCCCACCCACCGGGGATAGTGTTCCCCTCACCTACCACCCACCAGGGATAGGGTTCCCCTTGTCCTCACCTACCACCCACCGGGGATAGGGTTCCCCTCACCTACCACCCACAGGGGATAGAGTTCCCCTCACCAACCACCCACCGGGGATAGGGTACCCCTCACCTACCACCCACCGGAGATAGGGTTCTCCTCACCTACCACCCACTGAGGATAGGGTTCCCCTCACCTACCACCCACCGGGGATAGTGTTCCCCTCACCTACCACCCACCGGGGATAGGGTTCCCCTCACCTACCACCCACAGGGGATAGGGTTCCCCTCACCTACCACCCACCGGGGATAGGGTTCCCCTTGTCCTCACCCACCACCCACCGGGGATAGGGTTCCCCTCACCTCCCACCCACCGGGGATAGGGTTCCCCTCACCTACCACCCACTGGGGATAGGGCTCTCAGCTACCACCCACCGGGGATAGGGTTCCCCTTGTCCTCACCCACAGGGGATAGGGTTCCCCTCACCTCCCACCCACCGGGGATAGGGTTCCCCTCACCTCCCTCCCACCGGGGATAGGGTTCCCCTCACCTCCCACCCACCGGGGAGAGGGTTCCCCTCACCTACCACCCACTGGGGAGAGGGTTCCCCTCACCTACCACCCACCGGGGATGGGGTTCCCCTCACCTACCACCCACTGGGGAGAGGGTTCCCCTTATCCTCACCCACTGGGGATAGGGCTCCCCTCACCTACCACCCACCGGGGATAGGGTTCCCCTCACCTACCACCCACTGGGGAGAGGGTTCCCCTTGTCCCCAACCACTGGGGATAGGGTTCCCCTCACCTACCACCTACCGGGGATAGGGTTCCCCTTGTCTTCACCCACCGGGGATGGGGTTCTCCTTGTCCTCACCTACTACCTACCAGGGATAGGGCTCCCCTCACCTCCCACCCACCGGGGATAGGGTTCCCCTCACCTACCACCCACTGGGGATGGGGCTTCCCGCACTTACCACCCACCCTGGATAGCGTTCCCCTCACCTCCCACCCACTGGGTATAGGGTTCCCCTCACCTCCCACCCACTGGGGATAGGGTTCCCCTCACCTACCACCCACCAGGGATAGGGTTCCCCTCACCTCCCACCCACCAGGGATAGGGCTCCCCTCTCCTACCACCCACCGGCGATAGTGTTCCCCTCACCTAACACCCACCAGGGATAGGGTTCCCCTCACCTCCCACCCACCGGGGATAGGGCTCCCCTCACCTACCACCCACCGGAGATAGGGTTCTCCTCACCTACCACCCACCGGGGATAGGCTTCCCCTCACCTACCACCCACCGGGGATAGGGTTCCCCTCACCTACCACCCACAGGGGATAGGGTTCCCCTCACCTACCACCCACCGGGGATAGGGTCCCCTCACCTTCCACCCACCAGGGATAGGGTTCCCCTCACCTACCACCCACCGGGGATAGGGTTCCCCTCACCTCCCTCCCACCGGGGATAGGGTTCCCCTTGTCCTCACCCACCGGGGATAGGGTTCCCCTTGTCCTCACCTACCACCCACCGGACATAGGGTTCCCCTCACCTCCCACCCACCGGGGATAGGGTTCCCCTCACCTACCACCCACCGGGGATGGGGTTCCCCTCACCTACCACCTCCTGGGGAGAGGGTTCCACTTGTCCTCATCCACTGGGGATAGGGTTCCCCTCACCTACCACCTACCGGGGATAGGGTTCCCCTCACCACCCACCCACCGGGGATAGGGTTCCTCTCACCTACCACTCAACGGGGATAGGGTTCCCATTGTCCTCACCCAACACCCACCGGGGATAGGGTTCCCCTCACCTACCACCCACCAGGGATAGGGTTCCCCTCACCTACCATCCACTGGGGATCGGGTTCCCTTTCTCCTCACCTACCACCCACTGGGGATAGGGCTCCCCTCACCTACCACCCACCGGCGATAGTGTTCCCCTCACCTACCACCCACCAGGGATAGGGTTCCCCTCACCTCCCACCCACCGGGGATAGGGTTCCCCTCACCTACCACCCACCAGGGATAGGGTTCCCCTTGTCTTCACCCACCGGGGATAGGGTTCCCCTTGTCCTCACCTACCACCTACCAGGGATAGGGCTCCCCTCACCTCCCACCCACCGGGGATAGGGTCCCCTCACCTACCACCCACCGGGGATAGGGTTCCCCTCACCTACCACCCACCGGTGATAGGGTTCCCCTTGTCCTCACCTACCACCCACCGGACATAGGGTTCCCCTCACCTCCCACCCACCGGACATAGGGTTCCCCTCACCTACCACCCACCGGGGATAGGGTTCCCCTCACCTACCACCTCCTGGGGAGAGGGTTCCACTTGTCCTCATCCACTGGGGATAGGGTTCCCCTCACCTACCACCCACCAGGGATAGGCGTTCCCCTTGTCTTCACCCACCGGGGATAGGGTTCCCCTTGTCCTCACCTACCACCTACCAGGGATAGGGCTCCCCTCACCTCCCACCCACCGGGAATAGGGTCCCCTCACCTACCACCCACCGGGGATAGAGTTCCCCTCACCTACCACCCACCGGTGATAGGGTTCCCCTTGTCCTCACCTACCACCCACCGGGATAGGGCTCCCCTCCCCTACCACCCACCGTGGATAGGGTTTCCCTCACCTACCACCCACCGGGGATAGGGTTCCCCTCAGCTCCCACCCACTGGGGATAGTGTTCCCCTCACCTACCACCCACTGGGGATAGGGTTCCCCTTGTCCTCACCTACCACCCACCGGGCTAGGGTTCCATCACCTCCCACCCACCGGGCATAGGGTTCCCCTCACCTCCCACCCACCAGGGATAGGGTTCCCCTCACCTACAACCCACCGGGGATAGGGTTCCCCTCACCTACCACCTCCTGGGGAGAGGGTTCCACTTGTCCTCATCCACTGGGGATAGGGTTCCCCTCACCTACCACCTACCGGGGATAGGGTTCCCCTCACCACCCACCCACCGGGGATAGGGTTCCTCTCACCTACCACTCAACGGGGATAGGATTCCCATTGTCCTCACCCAACACCCACCGGGGATAGGGTTCCCCTCACCTACCACCCACCGGGGATAGGGTTCCCCTCACCTACCACCCACTGGGGATCGGGTTCCCTTTCTCCTCACCTACCACCCACTGGGGATAGGGCTCCCCTCACCTACCACCCACCGGCGATAGTGTTCCCCTCACCTACCACCCACCAGGGATGGGGTTCCCCTCACCTCCCACCCACCGAGGATAGGGTTCCCCTCACCTTCCACCCACCAGGGATAGGGTTCCCCTTGTCTTCACCCACCGGGGATAGGGTTCCCCTTGTCCTCACCTACCACCTACCAGGGATAGGGCTCCCCTCACCTCCCACCCACCAGGGATAGGGTCCCCTCACCTACCACCCACCGGGGATAGGGTTCCCCTTGTCCTCACCTACCACCCACCGGAGATAGGGTTCCCCTCACCTACCACCCACCGGTGATAGGGTTCCCCTTGTCCTCACCTACCACCCACCGGGGATAGGGCTCCCCTCCCCTACCACCCACCGTGGATAGGGTTCCCCTCACCTACCACCCACCGGGGATAGGGTTCCCCTCAGCTCCCACCCACTGGGGATAGTGTTCCCCTCACCTACCACCCACTGGGGATAGGGTTCCCCTTGTCCTCACCTACCACCCACCGGGCTAGGGTTCCGTCACCTCCCACCCACCGGGGATAGGGTTCCCCTCACCTCCCACCCACCGGGGATAGGGTTCCCCTCACCTACCACCCACTGGGCATAGGGTTCCCCTGACCTCCCACCCACCGGGGACTGGGTTCCCCTCACCTCCCACCCACCGGGGATAGGGTTCCCCTCACCTACCACCCACAGGGGATAGGGTTCCCCTCACCTACCACCCACCGGGGATAGGTCTCCCCTCACCTCCCACCCACCGGGGATAGGGTTCCCCTCACCTACCACCCACCGGGGATAGGGTTCCCCTCACCTACCACCTACCACCCACTGGGGATACGGTTCCCTTCATCTACCACCTACCACCTACCACCCACCAACCTCCATGTTCAGCACATAACTCTCAGTAACTTCTGCCATCTCCATCGGATCCCACCGCCAAGCATGTTTTCCTTCCCCTCCCACTTTCTGCTTTCCGCGACCTCCTTGTCCATTTGTCCCTCCCCGGATCTCCCTCCTGGCACTGGCAAGTGCTACACCTGCTCCTACACCTCCTCCCTCACCACCATCCAGGGCCACAAACATCCTTCCAGGTGAGGTGACACTTCCCCTTTGAATCTTTTGAGGGTCATCTCCTGTATCCGGTGCTCCCAGTGTGGCCTCCTGTATATCCACGAGACCCAATATGGATTGGGAGACCACTTTGCTGAGCACCTACGCTCTGTCCGCCGAAGAGGCGGGGTCTCCCAGTGGCCACCCATTTTAATCCCACTTCCCATTCCCATTCCGACATGTCAGTCCACGGCCGCCTTTACTGCTGTGATGAGCCCACACTCAGGTTGGAGGAGCAACACCTTATATTCTGTCTGGGTAACCTCCAATCTGATGGCATGAACATTGATTTCTCGAACTTCCGTTAATTCTGCCCCTCTCCCTCCCAGTTTCACCTGTCACCTTGTGGTTCTTCCTCCCCTCCCCCCACCTTCTAACTCTGACTCTTCTTTTTTCCTTCAGTCCCGATGAAGGGTCTCGGTTCAAAATGTCGACTATACTCCTTTCGATAGATGCTGCCTGGCCTGTTGAGTTCCTCCAGCATTCTGCAGATTTGCTCTTGTCTGTGATTGGACTGACTTTAGCCTATTTTATCACGTACCTCCAAGTATCCCAATAATGGACTCCGGTATCTTCCCAACCACTGAAGTCAGGCTAACTGGCCTGTAATTTCCTTTTGTTTGCTTCCCTATTGTCTCAAAGTATGGAGAGACATTCGCAATTTTCCAGTCCTCTGGAGGATTGTGGGGAAATGAAGAAGAGAAAAGGGGGAGGTGGAAAAAAGTTACCAAAAGTTGGAGTAATCACTATTCATGCCATCAGGTAGGAGACTACCCAGATGGAATATGAGGTGTTGCTGCTCCAACCTAAGAGTGGCCTCATCAAGGCAGAAGAGGAGGCCATGGGGTGACATGTTGAAGTGGAAATGGGAATTGGAATTAAAATGTTTGGACAAGGGGAAAACCTACTTTTTTTGAATGGACCAAAGGTGTTCAACAAAGTAGTCCTCCAAATTACATCAAGTCTCACCAATGAGGAGGAGGCTGCATCGGGAGTACTGAGCACAGTGACAAAACAGGCTCATACGTGAACTATTGCTTCATCTGGAAGGACTGTTCAGGGCCCTGAATGGAGGGGAAGGGGGAGATGAATGGGCAGGCGTAGTACTTCCTCTGCTTGCAGGATTAAGGACCAGGAGGGAGATGGGTGGGGAGGGGGAATGAACAGACAAGGCAATCACAGATGGAATGATCCCTGCAGAAAGTGAAGAGTTGGTGGAGGTAGAGATGTGTTTGGTGATCAGGTCCTGTTGAAGATGGTGGAAATTTCAGGGAATGATGTGCTGGATGCAGAGGCTCATGGGGTGGTAGGTGAGGGCAAGAGGAACTCTATCCATGCAAGGTGGTGGGATGATTGGGTGAGTGTGGATGTCCTGGAAATGGAGGCGATGTGGATGAGGGCAACATCAATAATGGAGCAAAAATAATCACTATTATACGTGTCACTTTGTTTATTTATTTATTAAGATACAAAGTGGAATAGGACTGTCCAGCCCCTCCAGCCACACCACCCAGCAATCTCTCAATTTTCAATCCTAACCTAATCACCGGAAAATTTACAATGACCAATTAACCTACCCGCCAGTAAATTTTTGGATTGTGGGTGGAAACCAGAGCACCCGGAGGAAACCCACAGGGTCATGGGTGGAGCGTACGAACTCCTTATAGACAGCAGCAGGAATTGAACCTGGGTCGCCTGTACTGTAAAGCGTTGTGCTAACCACTATGCTACTGGGCCACCCTTCCTCCAGGGCACTTTTAATAACAACTTGTCTTTGTATATTGCTTTTAACAATATAATAAATGTTATAATGTGGTAAAACTTCGCCGTCATCCAAGCTGAACACCAGCTACAGCTGTATCAGAGAGGCCTCGGGGTGCGAAGGAGGTGTGTAGTTTAACAGCGAGCGATAGTCTTTTCTCGTGATCACAAGACTCTGTAGGACATTGTTAATGTGGACTGTTGCAAGTCTGATTCACTGATTTGTTGGTGGACGGCAAGGGAGTTGTGTGGCCTTGGTCATAGTGAGGACTCAGCCTCAAGCCACAGTGTTGCCTGTGCATAGCCACCCAGGAGAGGCATTGGAGTTGGTGCACTCCAGTGGTGTGCCAGAGGCAGTGTGGCAAGGCATCCAGGCTGGAGTCAATGCTGCCCTCACCCCCGTGTTCATTCGGCACAAGACAAGCTATATTGTCTTCAACTGCAGAGTGCTGAAACATACATGGAATCAGGGTCTTGGACGATTTTTTTTGTGTGATGGTATTTTACTGATATGTGCTTACTATCTTATATATGCTATATGTGTCTTATGCTGTGTATGATTGTTGGTATTTGTTTTGCACCTTGGCTCTGAAGTAATGTTAATTTGTTTGGCTATATTCATGGATATTCATGTATGGTTGAATGACAATTAAAACTTAAATAATGAGCTATGAACTGGAGTTAATTCAACTGGGAAAGTGGGCAAATGGAAACTAAGTCAGAGAAATGTAATGTGGTAGGTTTGGTAAGTTAGGCCATGACGGGGCTCTGGAGAGTGTAGAAGGACAGAGAGACTGGGAGGTACAAGTACATGGTTCCCTGAAAGTGGTAACGCTGGTAGGTAGGGTGGTGAAAAAGGCTTTTAGCACACTGACCATCATCACTCACAGAACTTGTTATGTTTTGTAACCCTAAAAACTAATTGGAAAAAAACACAGGAGCCTGGGAGAATGTGTCTACTTCATTTTTACTTTACTGAGGCGCACACCTACGATAGGATGGCATAATGACAAATTCTGTTCATGAACTCTACTTTCACATATAACCCATAATGAATCATTTAAACAAACAAGTACACTTAATCAAACAATATATTTACAATATACTCAAATATTAAATACAGAACACTCCCCCCTGCTTAGCTATAAACTCCAACTCAATATAGAATGCATCTCAGCTTAAATGGTGGTTGTCCGTTGTGTACGATGATGACAGGAAACCTGTGTGCGAGAGATTTTAAAGTGGAAAGGTCGTTGCATTGTGGCAGTTCCACTCTCTCGACGCTGGAGGTCTGGGTCCAGTGGTCCAAACAAGCTTCGCAGACTGGGGTCTTCCTGGTTGCAGTGGATGACCATGACGTCTCCTATGCCGTGTCATGTCCTTCCCTCTCCATGAAGCAATGCAGTGCTGCCGTCCTAGCTGCTGGACTTCATGCAGATCTCGTCTGCCTGGTCTGCCTGAGCTGAGTTTGCATGCTAGGACAGGCATGTCCCTATCTCGCCGAGGTAAGAGGCCGCCAGCTACCCTCACCTGGCTTAGCCCGCCGGTACCAGGATGTGTCCATTGTCTCATGCAAACAGCTAGTCAGAGCCACAGGTGAGAGCTGAGTGTCTGGTAGGGACCAAAGCTGAGTGAGCTGTCCAGGGATATATATATATACACACACACACACACACACACACACACACACACACACACACACACACACATATACGTATACCACACAACTGCTATATAGGCATTCACAGGATTTTAAATTGTTCCATTCAGACCTAACGATTTAATTGCTGTGGAGGATTTCTTACTCCTGTGGGATAATATCTTGCCTGACGAGGAGTGAAGGTCATTCTGCTTGGCAGAAGAGACCTGTGGTTGTGAAACAATCTCAGGTCTGGGGCCTCCTCTGTGGTGGTTGTAGGAGTTGACTCTGGGACTGTAGGAATTAGTTCTCACAGCTCTGTATTGACTCTGCTCTCCACAACTGATCAATGTGTCATCTCCAGACGATATTGGACGCAATCTCCATCGTGTGGGATAGCGGTCCAGTTCTGTCCTTAATCTTTCTGCGTACCCACTTTTGATCACCTCTATAGTCCCTCGCCAGGACTGCTTGTCCAGGAGTGAAACACTGAGCCTCCTTGTTTGAGAAGCCTTCAATTTGTCTCAGCTGTTTGTCCTGCATTCTCCTTCTGAGACTGGGTTTGAGGAGATCCAAGCGTGAATGCAGGGAACGACCCAGGAACAGCATAGCTGGTGAGCTGTTGGCTGTGGAGTGTGCCGCATTGCGATATGCAAGGAGGAAATTGGCGAGCTTCTGATTCAGTGAGAGTGTGGTGTGTTCTGCTGACATTGCTCGTAGTGTATTCTTTAGACTCTGGACAAGCCATTTGTAGCTGGGTGGTACAGTGCAGATGTGATGTGTCTTATTCCATTCATTTTCAGGGATGACAGAAACTGTTCTGCAGCAAACTATGATCCATTGTCACTGACTAGGTGTTCTGAAACACCAGTCCTTGAGAAGAGGCTTCTCAACACAACAACAGTGTGTGAGGCTGTGTTGGAGCCTCTTGGAACACTTCTGGCCAGTTTCTAGCTGCATCCACTACTATCAAGAAATTTGTGTCCATGGACGGTCAGGCAAAATCCACATGAATCCTCTGTCAGGGCAGTGAAGGCCATTCCCAGGGATAGAGAGGCGCTGCTCTTGGCATCTTCTGGATGTGTTGGCATGTCAAACAGTGCATGGCAATCTGCTCCATCTGCTGATCTATCCCAGGCCACTAGACAAAGCCTTGACCCAATGCAATGCAGCTGCTCCAACTCTTTAGCTCTCAGCTTGGATGGTATAACGACTCTCAATCCCCACATAAGGCGATCCCCATCAAGTTCATCCCAGTACAGGTAAAACTGGGGGAATTGGGATTTGTGCTCCACATTCCAGCCATTTTGGGTAGCCATGTAGACCTTAGACACTGTGGGGTCTTCTCTGTTTTCCTTTTGGATCATATCTGTGCAATAGGGAGACTTCTGATTTGCATTATGGAGAATGCTTCAAGAGGAGTGTCCTCTTTTGTAAATTTGTCAGGCAGCTCCATTTCCAAGGGTAAATGGGACAATCCATCAGCATTTCCACGATTAGATGTCCTCTTGAGATTGATCTTGTAATTGTGTCCTCCAAAAAACAGAGTCCACCTCTGGATTCGTGCTGCTGCTGTTAGTGGAGCACTCTTCTGTGGATTGGAAGTGGACACAAGTAGTGAATGATTAGTAATGAGAGTAAAACTCTCTCCCATACAAGTACTCGTTGAAATGTTTTACACCCCAAACCAGACACAAGGCCTCTCTGTCAATCTGTGTGTAATTTTTCTCTGCAGCAGTAAAGGAGTGTAAACTTGATCACTCATAAGATGTGACTTGACTACATCTGTACCATAATGTGAGGCTTCACAGGCAAGCTTCGCTGGACAATGCGGTTCCTAATGTGTCTGTCATCATTTCCGTTACTATTTCACACTGCGTTATCCATTGTCATTTCTTGTCAATCTGTAATGATGAGTTCAAGGTGTGGAACACAATAGCAGGGTTTGGCAAGAACCTGTTATAGTAATTAACAATTCATGTAAAGGACTACAACTATAACACATCCTTTGGACTTGGGACATCTACCACTGCCTGGGCTTTCTCATCACACTTGTGCAATTCTTGTGCATCGATGGTGTGACTGCAGAAAGTGATGCTTGGTTTAAAGAATTCACACTTGCTGTGTCATGCTCTGAGCCCATGGCCTTCTAATTAACACTGTCTTGAGATTTTGGAGATGTTCCTTGTCATCCTCACTGATGTCATCCAGGTAGCACTGAGTGCCAGGGCTGCCTTGCCCATAGCTTTCTGCCAACGTGCTGGTGCAGATGCCACTCCAAAAAAATAAAGCTATTATAGTGTCAAAGCCCTTTGTGGTGTTTCTGGTCCATCTCCATTTAATCTGGGCAGAGGGTATTGATCTATTTTCGGTACTGGGTCGATGGTGATCTTAAAATCACCAAGATCCTAACAGACCCATCCTTCTTGGCTACTGGGACTACTGGCATTGCCCATGGGCTCCACTCAACCTTGGAAAAACTTCCTCCAGCCTCCATGCGATCTAGCTCACTGATATGTTTGATGCTATCCTTAAAAACTGCTCTGGCATCATCTAGTACCTTGCTTAATTTTCTTTCAGATAATGCTTTTACAGGGGATGCAGCATGCAAATGGTGATGGATCTCCAATCAAGTTGTAGTTATTTCAGCCAATCATGGCCCCACCACACTGGCCCCCCTATTTTTACCACATACAAGCCCAATGTGGCTTGTCGGTTGTTGTATTTCACTGCTACAAACCTCATTCTCACAGGAGTTATCTTTTCTCCAGTATACCATCTTAGTTGGATATCTGCAGGCTTCAGTTCACTATCTTTGAAATGTCATTCAAACTCATTTTGTGTAATGACTGAAACAGCTGAGCCAGTGTCCAATTCCATTGTAATTAATTTGCTGTTCACTTCTGGTGTAAGCCATATTGTTTGTCTATTGTTAGTTTTCATATTGTAAATCTCAAGGTTACTCAGTCCTGTATCAGATTTTTCATCAACAGCATGCGATTAGGGCTCTTTTAGAAACTGCAACTTGACCTTTTATTTTTTCTCTTCCCTGGGCAGTCCATTTATTTTTGTCGGCCCAACATGCCCTTTGTACATGTCCTACTTTGTTGCACTTTCTGAAAGTTTCACCTTCAAACCGGCATTGGTTGGTGTATGTGAGCACCTGGAACAACAGTAATACAATTTGTTCGACCAGGCAGGTTTCTGTTTAGATATTGCAATTTTGTTCACACTCACTTTTATTCCTGACTGTAGCTCACTCGCATCTCTGACTGTTGTTTCCACTCATACAATGATTTTAACTGCTCTTTTAAGTGTGAGTTGTGCTTCAGTTAGGAGCCATTTTTAATGCTTCCTTGCAAGATTCCACAAACTAAATCATCTCTCAGTGCATCATTAAGTCCATCACTGAATTGAGTAGAGCAGGGGCTAAGCACACAGCCTTGTGGTGCACCAGTGCTGATGGAGATTGATTTATCTGTGAACATGAACTCTGACTATAACCCCCCTGGCAATCATGTCTCTGAATCAATGGATGTCTCAGTGGCCGAGCCCTGGGTTCAGTCCTGACCTCCAGTGCTGTCAGTGTGAAGCTTGTGTGTCTCAGTCTGACCACTGGGTTCTACCTGAGTGCTCTGGTTTCCTCGCACATCCCAAGAGTACACCCAAGAATGGCGGGTTAATTGGCAGGTGCAACGTGTGGGTGAGGGGTAGAGGCTGAGGGGAATTGATAGGAATGTGGGGAGAATAAAATGGGATTTCCGTACATGGGTGAAATCGGAAAATGCTGGTCAGCAAGTCAAAAAGTTAACACTTCAGACTTTGTCCACAAAGCTTCTCATACAATTTCTCTCTCCACAGGTGCTACCAGCCTGCTGAACATTTCTATCATTTGTTTTTATTTGAAATTTACCTTTATAGGTGCAAATGGATGGTTGGTGGTCACTGCAGACCTTGTGGATTGAAGGGCTTGTTACTGGGGTGTTTGACTCTATGTAGACTTGCAACTTATCCTCTGACATTAATTCCTGCTATATAATGGGATAGTTTGCCTCAGTCAATTATCGTTGGGCTTCACCAGGGAAATGAAGGAGCAGGTCACCGTGGAGAGAGAAAGGGAGTAATGCACACCTCATCTGGCTGGGTGGGAGACCTTTTGTCTCGAGGCAACCCAGCCTGGCTTGTTAGGACAAGCAGCAGCTCTCCAACCACCATCCATGCAAGGTAGCCTGAACCGTGGGAGCAGAGCCTGGTTTCCATGGCAGCCTTCTCTGGTGCTTAGCAACCCTGCCACCAGGACAGGAGAGGAAGGCTCTGCCGTGCCACGGTGCTTCTCGTCTCCCATTTCAGCGCACCCCAAGGAGACGCAGCGAGCTCTTTTGATGCAGGGTGGAGCAGCAGCCCATTCTGCACAGCAAGATCCCATGAAAAATAAACACAATGGCTTGAAAGTGGCATCGCAGGTAGGGAGAGGGTTGAGGAAGCAGTTCTAGAATGATGCACGAAACTCAGCAGGTCAGGCTGTATGTATTGGGTGGAAAGGAAAGTCAATGCTTCCGGTCAAGATCCTTCATCTGGACTGAATTCGGTAGTCCAGCCAAAGAGTGTTGACCCAAGATGTCAATCGTCCATTTCCCTCCATCAATGGTGCCTGACCAGCCGAGTTGCTCCAGTGTTTTGATTGTTGATTGAGACTACAATGCTTCAGGTCGAAGATAAAGAACTTTGAGGAAGTTCTGACCTGAGACGTGGTCTCTGCTTCTCTTCTCACAGATGCAACCTGACCTCCTGAGTATTTGTAGCATTTTCTGGATTTGTTGCTATAGTTACCGCAGTCGGATTTGACTTCTTGCTTGACAATGGCCTCTCCATCTCTGACGTTCCCTGATATGGCCATGCTGAGATTGTGTTGCTGTGACTGCAGGCAAGTTTTCAGCCTTCAGTGAGGAAACCGTCTGCTCCCAGGCCTTCTTGTTGTTGAGCAACACACATCAAAGTTGCTGGTGAACGCAGCAGGCCAGGCAGCATCTGTAGGAAGAGGTGCAGTCGACGTTTCAGGCTGAGACCCTTCGTCAGGACTAACTGAAGGAAGAGTGAGTAAGGGATTTGAAAGTTGGAGGGGGAGTGGGAGATCCAAAATGATAGGAGAAGACAGGAGGGGGAGAGATGGAGCCAAGAGCTGGACAGGTGATAGGCAAAAGGGGATACGAGAGGATCATGGGACA
Organism: Mobula birostris; assembly: GCF_030028105.1. NCBI lineage: Eukaryota > Metazoa > Chordata > Chondrichthyes > Myliobatiformes > Myliobatidae > Mobula > Mobula birostris. Next base: position 129,854,575 of record NC_092371.1, read on the forward strand.
GGAGGTCCGGGAAGAAAGACGGGGCGGGGGGGACCCAGAGGATGGGCAAGAGGTATATTCAGAGGGACAGAGGGAGAAAAAGGAGAGTGAGAGAAAGAATGTGTGCATAAAAATAAGTAACAGATGGGGTACGAGGGGGAGGTGGGGCCTAGCGGAAGTTAGAGAAGTCGATGTTCATGCCATCAGGTTGGAGGCTACCCAGACGGAATATAAGGTGTTGTTCCTCCAACCTGAGTGTGGCTTCATCTTTACAGTAGAGGAGGCCGTGGATAGACATGTCAGAATGGGAATGGGATGTGGAATTAAAATGTGTGGCCACTGGGAGATCCTGCTTTCTCTGGCGGACAGAGCTTAGATGTTCAGCAAAGCGGTCTCCCAGTCTGCGTCGGGTCTCGCCAATATATAGAAGGCCACATCGGGAGCACCGGACGCAGTATATCACCCCAGCCGACTCAAAGGTGAAGTGTTGCCTCACCTGGAAGGACTGGTTTGGGGCCCTGAATGATGGTAAGGGAGGAAGTGTAAGGGCATGTGTAGCACTTGTTCCGCTTACATGGATAAGTGCCAGGAGGAAGATCAGTGGGGAGGGATGGGGGGAGACGAATGGACAAGGGAGTTGTGTAGGGAGCGATCCCTGCGGAATGCAGAGAGAGGAGGGGAAGGAAAGATGTGCTTAGTGGTGGGATCCCGTTGGAGGTGGCGGAAGTTATGGAGAATAATATGTTGGACCCGGAGGCTGGTGGGGTGGTAGATGAGGACCAGGGGAACCCTATTCCTAGTGGGGTGGCGGGAGGATGGAGTGAGAGCAGATGTACGTGAAATGGGGGAGATGCGTTTAAGAGCAGAGTTGATAGTGGAGGAAGGGAAGCCCCTTTCTTTAAAAAAGGAGGACATCTCCCTCATCCTAGAATGAAAAGCCTCATCCTGAGAGCAGATGCGGCGGAGACGGAGGAATTGCGAGAAGGGGATGGCATTTTTGCAAGAGACAGGGTGAGAAGAGGAATAGTCCAGATAGCTGTGAGAGTCAGTAGGCTTATAGTAGACTAACCTGTCTCCAGAGACAGAGACAGAAAGATCTAGAAAGGGGAGGGAGGTGTCGGAAATGGACCAGGTAAACTTGAGGGCAGGGTGAAAGTTGGAGGCAAAGTTAATAAAGTCAACGAGTTCAGCATGCGTGCAGGAAGCAGCGCCAATGCAGTCGTCGATGTAGTGAAGGAAAAGTGGGGGACAGATACCAGAAACGTTGACTGCACCTCTTCCTACAGATGCTGCCTGGCCTGCTGCGTTCACCAGCAACTTTGATGTGTGTTGCTTGAATTTCCAGCATCTGCAGAATTCCTGTTGTTTTTGTTCTTCTTGTTGTTGAGTTGGGAAGTGAACTCTTCAATTTGTAATATTTCTGAATAAAGTATTTTTGGAAAAAAAAAACAGGTTGTTGTTCAGGAGAGGCTGTGAAGTTGGCCTGGCAGGATGGAATCAAGGCCAAAGTCATGGTTGAGGAGAACGTTCAGCAAAAGTTGACTGCTTCTCTTTCCCCCTGTTATCTTTTTCTAGATTTCAGTGGCTGGGGACTTCAGCACTCAGACTGTAACAACACATAAACAGGGCCTTCAGCCCACTTGTCCATGCTGACCAAGGTGTCCACCTGGACTAATTCCATTTACCTGTACTTGGCCTATTTCCCTCCAATCCTTTCCTATCTATGTACCTGTCCAAATTTCTGTTAAACATTGTCATTGTACCTGCCTTTGGCCACTTGTTACAAGATATCTGCAGGTATTGCAACCTGCTATGTGGACAGAAAGCAGCAGATTGGCACATTGTGTTTGAAATATGATGCTAATGATTATTAATTGATTACTTGAACACCCATTTTAAGACGTCTTTGGTAGTTATATTGTTGAGTTTGACTACAGAGTCATAAAGTTATACAGTACAGAGAAAGGCCTTTTGGCCCAACTTATCTATGCCGACCAAGTTTCCAACCTGAGCTAGTCCCATCTGCCTGCACTTGGCCCATATCTAAACTTTTCCTATCCATGTACCCGCCCAGATGTCTTTTAAACATTACGGTTGTGCCCCCCAACCACATCCCCTGGCAGCTTATTCTATGTTCATGCCACCCTCTGTACGAAGAATTTGCCCTTTGGGTCCCATTTAAATCTTTCCCCTCTCAATTTAAACCCATGGCCCTCAGTTTTAGACTCCAGTACCCCTGGGGAAAAATGTGACCATTCACCTCATCGATGCCCCTCATTGTTTGGTAAACCTCTACAAGGTCACCCTTCAGCCTCCTATAGAACGTAGAACATAAAATAGTACAGCACAGTACAGGCCCTTCGGCCCACAATGTTGTGCCAACCCTTAAACCCTGCCTCCTATGTAACCCCCCCCGCCTTAAATTCCTCCATATATGTTCTAAGGAGAAAAGCCCCAGTTTATCCAGTCTCTCATTATGTATCCGAGTCCTCTAGTCCCATTATCTTTGTGAACCTTTCCTGCACCCTTTCCAGCTTAACGACATCCTCTTCATAATTAGGTGACCAGAAATGCACACCATACACCAAGTGTGGCTTCACTGACATCTTGTACAACTGTAGCATGATGTCCCAACTCCTGCACCTGATGCTCTGACTGTTGAAGGCCAGTGTACCAAGCACCTTCTTTACCACCCTATCTACCTGTTGTTGCACCTTTCATAGAGCTATGTTCCTGTACCCCTTAGCCCCTCTGTTCTGTCTTAACTATGCTGAAGAACCAAAGGCTATCGGTAAGCTTCCCATCCTTTTGTACTTCAGGTCACCTTCAATAAGCTCACCCCATTCTTCTATTCAAGAAAATTGACCCGAATTCTTCATCCCAGAAATGAAAGGATGATTTGCCAAAGGAGGATACTGGTCCCAAGGGAGGTTGGAGGTGGCCTAGACACGTCCAGTAAATTAATAGTTGCTCAAGCTGTATGTGCCCCTGGTGTTTCCATTTGCAGGACAGAAGGTGATGTTGGTATGAGGAATGCCCAAAATGTTGGGTGTTGGAAGTGTGGGATTCTTCTTCCCCCACTCTCCCTCTGTCTGTGCTCCTCTCCCTTTCTTTGGCCATTTATTCCTTGTTTCTCTCTTTCTCTCTCCCTCTCATTTTACCTTCACTTAATTCTTTCACAGATACGGCTGTCACTTGCCGTCCATGCCTGCTACACCCTCAGCGATCAGCGATGAAATTCCAGTGACTGAGCAAGATTTAGCCAGATTGCAAGGTCTGGAGTCATCCTGCTCAGGATGGTGGGGATGGCAGATATCCTACCCCACATCACTATTGAGAGCCAAATGTGTCTTTATGACAATCTGGTAGTTTATGGTCGACATTACTGAAATGAAAAGCAGAATTTGACATTTATCTTTAATTAACTGAATTTCAGATCTCCGGAGGCCATTGTGGGATTCAAACTCAAATCTCCAGGCCAGCAGTCCCGACCTTTAGACAGATCAATCAGTACTTTAAACACTTGGCTATTGCAAACTGGTTTCCACCCTTTCTTTCTCTTTCTCCTCTCCTGTTTTTATACCCTCTCTCACACTCTCTCTCTCCTTCTCATTCTCTCTTTCTCCCACTTTCAATCTTCCTTTCTCTCACCATCTGCCACCTCCTTCCTTTTACTCTACTTCTCTCTTTCATTCTCTCTGTTCTTGGCTTTCTCTCTCCTTGTCTCTCTGTTCATTCTCTCATTCTCTCCTCTCTCCTTCCTGCCTTTTCTCTCTCACTCTGTTAGACCCCTTCTCTTGTTCTTGCTCCTCTCTCCGTGTCTCTCTCTCTTTTCCTGTTTTTACCATATTCTTGCTTTCTTTCTACGTTCTTTATTCTTTCCTTCCCATCCTCAGTTCTCCCTTTTTCTCTCCTGCCCCCTCTCTGGTAATCACTCACCCTGTCTCTATCTCTCACTGTCTATACTTTCCTTGTCTCTTTCACATTCTCTCCCTCTGCATGTATGCCTCTCTCTCTCTCCCCCCACCCCACCTTCAGTTCTCTCTTTCTCTCTTGCAGCTCTTAAGGCCACTAATCCCCACCCAATGGCAACACTGATTCACGTAGAACAGAAGCCTGTGGTTGGTATAGCTGTGGGAAGATCAAATTAGAGATGGAGGTAGCATAAGTGAAGCTCTCACAGTTGCCATGGTGATGTGGCTAATTCACAGCCTCTGACAGCTCATGAATCAAACTCTTTTCAACAAGATGATACGAATCCTCATTAACCTCATTCTGCTCAGGAATCCACTGAGGATCTTTATAAATAAAAGATGCAGATGTGAAGTTGTTCATTAAAAACTCCATCTGCAACTTGCTCCCCTGACTACCTCAGGCTCAACACTTGGCCTTAGCATCATTGTCCCTCCAGTACCCTGGAGTTCCTTCCCAAGATGAAGCAGGGCCAGTTCTCAGGCCCTAGCATGGCTCAGAAGATGGCAGGGTCAAAGGTTTGGGTTTGGGGTGGTCTTAAATTGAGAGAATTAGTGGGCATTGAGGAACAGCTGTTGCTTTCGGCCTGTACAGCAAGGTCTCTAATGGGCTGCATGGGTTGGTAAAGAAGTCAGTTGGCATTCTTGCTTTTATCAGTGGAGGCATTGATTTCTAGAGTCTGGAAGCTGCGCTGCAGATTTACAAAACTCTGGTTAGGCTGCACCTTAAATATCGCAAGAAGGCAGAGGTCAGAACCAGGCAGTGGGGGACTGGGGTTTGACAGGAAGTGGGAGCAAAAGATGAAGGTGATGCGATTATCAACTGTCCCTTTACCTCCACAGATGCTGCTTGACCTGCTGAGTTCTCCCCCATTTCCATTTGTTACCGTGGTTCGGATCGATGTTTGTTGGATGAAGGAATTGCAGCAAGTCTGGGGGGGGGGGGGGTGGCTTCAGTAAACAGATCGAGCATTAAATCACCGAGTCATACAGCATGGAAACAAGTCTTTGGATGTGCTGAATGGATTTCCATTCGCTGATATTTTTCCACGAAATTCCAGATTTGTTTGAATTTTTTGATGATCACATTCACACCCTGTTCCAGCCGGGGTCTCAAATAGGATGCATGGATGTGCAGGGTCCTATATCGATGAAAATCTTGGCTTTGGACTCAACCCAGTCTGTGGCTCATTGATTACCTACATCTCTCCATCCACAGGTCTGTGGGTCCATTTGAGCTGAAGAGCTGAAGCCAGATGATCTGTTCTGGGTCCAGCGCATGGATGTAATCACAGGGACAGCACACCTGCATATTTACTTTCTTAGGAGATTAAGGAAGTTCATCTTGTCACCAAACACTCCAACAAACTTGTACAGATGTATAGAATCCTGACTGATTGTGTCATGATTTGGTACGACAACTCAAAAGCACAGCAATGTAAGAGGGTACAGGGAGTAGTGAATTTCCCCCATAAATTGCAGTTTCATCTCACCCTCCATTGGTAGTATCTACAGAGGCGCCACCTCAAGAAAGCATCATCTATCGTCAAAGATCCCCAGCATCCGGGCCATGCCATGTTTTCACAGCTACCATCGGGCAGGAGGTACATCAGCCCAAGACCCACATCACCAGGTTCAAGAACAGTTGTTTTCCTTCAACCATTCAATTCTTAAACAGACCTGCATGACCCTAATCACTACTTCAGTATAGCAACTGTATGACCCCTTTGATGCTTTGTGCCTTTATTCCATGGTCCATTGTCTTTTCCTATCAGATTCTATCTTCTTCAGTCCTTTGACACTTCCACCTATCACCTCCCAGCTTGTTACATCATTCCAACTCTCTCCCACTTCACTGGCCTATCAGCTATCCTGCCCCCCCCACCCCACCCAGATTGATTTATCTCCTGCTACCTCGTACTCCACCCCTTCCCCACACAAGGACCTCAACCCAAAACAGCACTGTCCATTTCCCTCCTCGGATGCTGAGTCCCTCTAGCCCCCCAATGTGTTACACTTCGGACTCTGTTTTGTTGTTCTAATTGGGTTCTTGCTGATAAGATAGTGTATCATTTATGTTTCATTTCTCATGAAATACAATGCTACATAATTGTAATTCTGTTGCAAGTTTTTCCTTTTACTTGCGCATGTGACAATGAACTCGCCTCTGACTGAGAATCAGGAAAGCAGAGGGTTCCATGCACCCTCAGTAGATTTCTCCACACTCTGCAAATGACTCTGATAGGACTTCTAGAACCAGTTGAAATAGATTGAAATAACTAAAGAAGTAAATAATCATTTACATTTGAGACATTATATTAAATGTATTACATATAAATAAATTAAAATATCAATATTTATTAAAGAAGCGCCAAAATGTGCAAATCAGATGTCTCCAAAATAATACCTTTTGCTCCAACAATACCGGATAGGGTGGTCAAAGGGTCAGGCTTAAAATTTACCTTAAAAAGTACCAAGAACGTTTGGAATTCTTCCTTCCAGTATCTTTCAAGACTCAGACATGTCCAAAACATGTGAATTAATGAAGCTTTTCCATTGTAATATCTATCGCATAAGGGAGATATATCTGAATAAAAACGAGATAGCTTGTCCTTAGTCATATGAGCCCTATGGACCACTGTAAATTGTAGGAGAGAGTGGTGGGCACATAACGAGCAAGTGTGCACCAATTCATGTAGAACATGAATTTTGGCGTTTACTTCTCTTACAGCTAGGAGGGAGATCTTGTTTAAATGGAAGGATGTCGTTCCGCCTACTCATGCTCAATGGTTAAGTGATGTTACATCATGCTTAAATTTAGAGAAGATCCATGGTTCAATTTCTGAATCTAGTCAAGACTTTCAAACATTGTGGCGACCATTTCTGAACTATTTTCAAAACCTTTAACTTGCTGTTAAGGTACAGATGGTAGCTAACAACATATTTCACTTTATGATAAGGATTTTTTTCCCTTTTTTCTTTCTTTACCAAACAGCTTTGATCTTGGTAGTGGGTTTAGATTTTTTTTCTGTATAATAAAATTATTTCATTTCAATATTACGATTTAATTTAATTTACATGAATATGGGGTAATGTGATTGCAAGTGTGATTCTAATATAATGTATTTGGTATTATTTTATCTTTTTTTTTGATTTATTATATATATCTTCTTGTACGCTGTATTCTTTTATGTAGAAACTAATAAAAATATTGAAAGAGAGAGAATATTTATTAAAGAAACAAAAACACTGATCCTTTCCACTCAGTTTCCAACTGTCCTAATGAACGGGGCTGCATCGCATAAAGATCCGACATGACAGGGTCCCATCCTTCAGTCAGGATCCACTCTGACCTCTTCCCTTCTGCTCACCTGCCCATGACCTTCCTGTGGCGCTGCAATATTCTAACTTCCTTCCTTGCAGTGAAGGATACTGAGGGGTGGCACTGACCATGTAATGGAAAATAAAATCAGAGTCTTTTCCCCAGGGGAGGAGGATATCAGTTAAATTGAGAGGAGAAAGATTGAAAGGGAGCCCTGACAGGCAGGTTTTGCACACAGGGGACGGTGGGGAGATGGGACGGCCTGCCAGAGGAAATAGTAGAGGTGCTGTATAACTGTATGACTATATGCGTGCTTGATGGCTTGCATGGAGTTGATGGGCTGAAGGGCATTTTCCTGTGCTATACTGGTCTATGTGTGATTGGAAGGTCACAGAGACCCTCTCTAGGGTAAGCAGAGCCAGACAGCTGTCCAGTATGAATAGTTCCATCATTATCTCAGGAATGAATAACAGAAGGAATCAATTCAAAGGTACGGAGTGCTTTAAGCATCAAGGTATGTACGCAGAAAAACCAACCCTGAGATTTGTCCGCCCACAGACAGCCACAAAACAAAGGAACACCATGGAACCCGTTCAAAGAAAACATCAAATACCCAACACTCAAAAAAAGAACAAATCACTTAAATGGCAAAAAAACGAGCAAGAAACACAGAAAATAAAAACATCAAAGCATATTGCGCTATTGAGACGTTAAATGATGCATCATTTATTGTTTCATCTGAGGAACGGTTACTTACGAAAATAATTAACTTTTATTTCCAACATTTCTCTGGCTCAACCAGGAAATTATATTGTAAGCAATAATGCCGGTTGCATTCCACTTGGGAATTATGTAACAAAATCTGATTTATTTCCATAATATTCCTGCTCATGGCAAGTTTCTTTCTCTGTTTTATGAATAAATCTCAGGCTATTGAAACAACAACCAAGCGCAAGTACAAAGCCTGCAGGAACATAAAACACAAAACATTGAGGGGGAGTAGGTTACCTGGAACTGGGGAATTGTGCACAACATCATGGGCCGAGGAGCGTGTCTGTGCCGCACTGCTCTCTGTTCAACGTTCTTGCCATTGGGGTGCAGACTACCTCGGTGGAGTATGAGGTGCTGCGGATGTAAATGCTATTGGGTTGTAGAGTACCCTCAGATGACCCCAGGAAATTAAGAAATAGAAGCAGAAAGCCACTTGCCTCCTCTATTAGAATATTCAAAGCTGTCCCATGCTCGTCCAGGCCCCCTCTCAGTAACAGACACAAAACACTGCAGGAACTCACCAGATCAGGCAGCATGCACGGAAAGGGATAGAGTGTTGATGCTTTGGGCCGGAACGTCAGGACTGGAAAGGAAGAAGCTGGAAGGAAAAGGTGGGGGAGGGGGAGGGAGTACCAGCTGGAAGGTGATAGATGAAGGGGAGGGTAGGTGGGTAGGGGAGGGAGGGGATGAAGTGAGAAGCTGGGACTTGATAGGTGGAAAAGGTAAAGGGCTGGAAAAGAAGGAATCTGATCGAGGAGAGGAGAGCATGGGAGAAAGAAAAGGAGGAGGGGCACAGAGGGAAGTGATAGGCAGGTGAGGAGAAGAAAAGGAGTAAGAGGGGAACCAGAATGGGGAATGGAGACTCTCCCTCAGTCCTTATGTTCTTTCAGTCTCCATACTCAATGAACTAAGCCCAGCGAATGAGCTTCTTACCCCGAGACCATATCCCCATTCCAACCTGCTATTCCCTCTCTGAACCTCAGAAGCATTGTTGAACAGAAGGACTGAGGGGTACGAGAACATTAAGCAGAGGAGTTGTGGTGTCATGTCACAGTGAGACCGTGCTTGCAGTATTGCATGTGAATCTAGTCACCATACTGCAGGAAGAAAGTGATTCAGCTGCAGAAAACATTCACAGTGACGTTACCAGGACAGAAGGGTTTACATTAGAAGGAGCGATTGGATAGATTTCAGATTGCTTTTTCTGCTTTGAAGACTTGAGGGCTGCATGATATCACAAGGGGCTGGATGGCCACAGTCTTACCCCACAGTTGGGATAGTTGAATCAGTTTGTTTTTGTATATTCTGATCTATTTCTGCTCTCATCAGGAACACGTCCAGTATATCCAGAGGGTTCATCAGGAACACGTCCAGCACGTCCAGAGGTTCATCAGGAACATGTCCAGCATGTCCGAAGGGGACGGCTCCTCGAGAATAACCTTTACGACAAGCCAGAGAAGTGGGAGTTCCACAAAGAGCAGAGCAGGTGTTGTTTTTGGGCTGCCTCCTCACCCCTTCCAGTGCTCAAATGGACCCCTGTAGAGTTCAGGCAGTTAAAGAGTGGCCCTAACTTCCTATGGTCAAACAGGTATGGGGCTTCGTGGGGTCTGCTAACTTTTATTGCTGCTTCATCAGAAACTTCAGTTCCATCGCAGTCCCCATACATGCACTCATCAAGAACAAGGATTCCTTTGGACGAGGGAAGCAGACCAAGCATTCTCGGAACTAAAGTGGTGTTTCACCACCGCCCCAGTGCTGAAACATCCATCAGATTGGAGCTGTCCTCTCCCAGCACTCTTTCTGTGGATAATCGGCTGCACCCCTCTGCCTTCCTTGCCTGTCACTTTACTCCTGCCGAGTGTCAGGAACCAAGAACTTCTGGCTGTCAAAGGGGCCCTGGAAACATAATGACATTGGCCAGAGGGAGCAGAGCACCCCTCTTTGGTTTGGATAGGTCACAGAATCTCTCCTACAATCAGGACACCAAGAGACTCAACTCCTGTCAAGCACGTTGGGCTCTCTCCTTCACCTGGTTTAATTTCACCCTCACCTAACATCCTGGCAGCAAGAATATTAAGGCCAATGCTCTCTCCCGGCAGTTTGACGTGTCTGAGGACACACTAATCTGGAGCCCATCCTTCCCCGCTGAAGCATGCTACCCTGGTGATTTTGGGAAGAGAGGCAGAGGTGAGGGCTGCCAAACAGTCATATCCTGTCTGGGTAGGGGGCCTCCCAACCAATTCTTTGTCTCAGCCACAGTGTTAGTAAGAGGTCACTCTTCCCATCTGGTTGGGCATCCAGGAATTCAAAGGACCCTGGAATTTATCGAGGGGTGATTTTGGTCCCAGGACAAGATGACACATTAGTGCTCTGTAGATCTGCTCTGTCCAGTGCCTGTACCCCAATGCCCCAGTCCCAGCTCTCAGTGCGTTTCATCACTGGCCTGTACCCCAATGCCCCAGTCCCAGCTGTCAGTGCGTTTCATCACTGGCCTGTACCCCAATGCCCCAGTCCCAGCTGTCAGTGCGTTTCATCACTGGTCTGTCTCTGTCTCACGGAAACACGACCACCATGGTGGTTGTGGACTGATTCTCCGTGTCTATCCACGTCATTGCTCTCCCTCAGCTCCCAGTGGCTCATGAGACTGCCACCCGCATGGTTCAGCTGGTGTTCAAGATGCACAGCTCCCCTCAGTGTATGGTGTCTGACTGAGTACTACACCATGTCCTGTTTTTGGAAGGCCTTCTGTTCTCCTGTGGGAGCCACAGCCAGCCTCTCATTTGGTTTCCACCCCCAATCTAACAGCCAGACTGAGAGAGTGAATTAGGAACTGGAGACAGCTCTGTGCTGCTTTGTCTCTTCCAACCCCACATCCTGGAGCTCCCAACTGGTTTGGCAGGAGATTGCCCACCATGGCCTTCATTCGGCCTCCGCTGGCATGGCCCTCCTTTGAATGCCAAAAGGTATTCCAGCTAAGGCTCTACCCTGACAAAGGGATTGATGTACTGAACAGTTGGTCCAATGCTACAAGCACATGTGGAGACGTGGGGCCAGGGCTTCTCTGCTGTGCACTGAGAAGCAACATGCCAGGCAAGCTGGTCGACTCTGCTTAAGCCAAGGGAGAAAGTTTGGGAGGCGTCTGGGGATCTCCCCTTGGAAGTCAAGAGCCGCACGTTGAACCCACGCTCCGTGGGACCATTGGTACTGGAGAAGGCTATCAACAAGGTCTCATATAGATTGCATCTACCACCATCAAGAAGATTGACCCAGTATTCCATGTTTCTCAGCTCAATCCGGTGACTTTCTCCCCCCTTGCTCCAGTCACTTGCTCTCCTCCAGGCCTGTTTTGGTCTGTACTGTTCTATGGTCTACGAGTCCCCGGACCTTTCTGTGTGCAGGGCAGGGTCTAGTACCTCGCGGATTGGGAGGGCTATGGCCATGAGGAACATTCTCAGGTTTCGGTCCATAACATCCCGGACGTCTCTCATCTGGAACTTCGGGCAGACACAGGTCTAGTAGCTACTACTGGGGGGGTGGGGGGGCCATGTCACATCAACGACACAGCTGCCAAATGGCTTCAGCAATCATGCTGGAAAACATGCATGTTCCCGCTAATTAGCCTTTCATTGTGCCCCCTGCCACGGGGTCCGCCCACTCATGTATGCTCACTCCAGCCAATTAGTCTTTCATTGTGGTGGCATTTAACTCCCTGCCTCTCGTTTCAGTCTTGTGGAGACCTCACTGAAAGCAGGTCAATGTCATCACTCCCTGCCTGCCATTGTCATGGTTTTGGGAAAGCAGACTGTCATTTAGACTGACCCTGCTAAGGAGTAGTATTTATTTAGTATTAAGCTACACTGTCAAACCTCTGTATCAGCACTAGCTTTAGTTGGACATTTCTCGGTAAAGGCCCCATCGGCCTAGTGTTTGTTATTTTCCCTATATTTCTGCACAGTTCCTATTAAAAGTCGGTGAACTGTTGATCACCTTCAGTGTCTCTGTCAGTACTTGGGCCATGACCTCACATCCTTGTCGTGGTCTTTAACCAACCCGCATAATTCTAATCATTACCTCAGAATAGCGACACTATGACCACATTTGCACTACAATGTGCTTCAGGTTTTTTTTTGTTCTAAACATGTCCTTTTTCACATAATTTTATATAATTTATGTCGTGTATCTGATGCGATGTGCCTGTGATGCTGCTACAAGTCCTTCATTTCAGCTTTGTCTACATGTGCACATGGCAGTGAACTTGGCTTTGAAACTTTGCCCCAGAGAACTACGGTCAACACTTGGCCTTTCCTTTTCTTTCTGGCGGGGCTTATTACGGATTTGGCTACAATGCACTCTGTCTGGTTTGGAGAGCATGTGTGAACAGCGTGAATCTAATCATTCCTGTCACACAGCATGGCATTTAACACTGCTTTTGAGAGAGACAGATGGTCAGATGCACACTCCCTTACATTTATAGTCTGGGCTCTGTGGTGCTGAAGTCTACCTTCAAGCAAACCTGATCAGAATAGCTCGTAGACTGAGAGGGTCTGACCCACTCGTAGAATGTGGAAAATTCACAAAGAAGGTGGCCATTCGGCCCACTGAATCCAACCTAATCCCAGCTTCCAGCAGAAGGGCCGCGACCCTGCAGGTCGTAGCTGAAGTCTGCGCCTGGAGTTCCTGCCGACACCGCCCTTTCAGCCAGTGAGTTCCTGACCCTGCTATCCTCTGAGTGAAAACGAGTCTCCCCTCCCCTCTGTGCAAGGTGTTGGTGAGACCACACTTGGAGCACTGTGCACAGTTCTGGCCACCTTGCTCTGGGCAGGATGTCAATAAGCTGGACACAGTGCAGGACAGCAGGGTGTAGAAAAGTGGCCTCAAGGAGGAGAGGGTGTGAACGAAGGCGTGTAGCTGGCTTGCTTTTATTTGTTGAGACATTGAGAAATGATCTACAAAGATTTCATTGAGACTGGAGGGCTTGAATAAGGAGAGATTGGATAGTTTTCCCTGGAGGTAGCAGGGTGAGGATTGACTTTATAGAGGGTTATAAAATCATGAGGGGTGTAAATAAGAGAGATGGTTACAGTCTTATTCTTAGGGTAGAGGAGTCTGAAACTCAACGACATGGGTTTAGGATGAGAGGGGAAGATATCTGACCAAAAGACCCGACAGAAGATTGTGAAAACTGTTGAGAGGTTCATTAGGGTCTCTCTTCCACCCATCTGAGATATTTATCTGGAGCGCTGCATACGCAGGGCTCTTAGCAGTGTCAATGGACCGTCCCACCTGTCCCACAATCTCTTTGACCCCCTACCGTCAGGTATGGTGAACCATGGCATTAGGATAAGGACTGTCAGGATGGGAAATAGCTTCTTCTCCCAGGCCATGAGACTACTGAGCTCCCTGCTACCACCCCGGCCTCAGCACGTATGAGGAATGTTGTGGGTGTAGAGTGGGTAGAGCAGTGGGCTAAGTACGCATGGTCATGGTCATACGCTGAGTCATAATCAATAAACAGCAGTCTGAGGTAGGTAAGCACGAGGAATTCTACAGATGCTAGAAATTCAAGCAACACACATCAAAGTTGCTGGTGAACGCAGCAGGCCAGGCAGCATCTCTAGGAAGAGGTACAGTCGACGTTTCAGGCCGAGACCCTTCGTCAGGACTAACTGAAAGAAGAGCTAGTAAGAGATTTGAAAGAGACTGTACCTCTTCCTAGAGATGCTGCCTGGCCTGCTGCGTTCACCAGTAACTTTGATGTGTGTTGTCTGAGGTAGGTATTGCCATTGTCCAGGTGACTCAAGGCCAAGTGGCGAGCCAGTAAGTTTGCATCCACTGTAGACCTATTGTGGCGATACGCAAATTGCATCGGGCCCAGGTCCTTGCTTAGGCAGAAGTTAATTCTGGCCATGGCCAAGAATCAAAACACTTCATCACAGTAGGTGTGAGTACCACAGGGCAATATCTTGTGAGGCAGCACAACTATTGTTGATTGTGGCAGTGAGAGATTGAAGATCTCCTTGAACACACCTGCCAGTTGGTTGGCACTGGTTTTCAGAGCCTCACCACGTACACCATCAGGGCCTGATGCTCTGAGAGGGTTCATCCTCTTGAGAAATGTTCTGACATTGGACTCTGAGACAGAGATCGCAGGGTTACCAGTTGCTGCAGAGATTCACAAAGCTGTAGTTTTATTCTCCCTTTCAAAGCAAGCATGAAAGGCATTGAGCTCAACTCGGAGAGAAGCATCACGGCCATTCTTGATGTTAGGTTTCACCTTGTAGGAAGAAATGGCCTGCAGACCCTACCAGAGCTGACATGCATCTGATTCCACCTCTAGCTTCAGTCAGAACGGTTGAATGACAATAAACTTGACCTTGAACTTGAAGAATTTAAGAGGAACTGAATGGCAACATTCTCACACAGATAGTGGTGGGTGTGTGGAACAAGATACCAGAGGAACTGATAGAGGTGGGAACAATACAATGTGTAAAAGACATTTTGGATAGGAATATAAGTAGAAAAGGTTTAGAGCAAGGATTCCCAACATGGGGTCCATGGACACCTCGGTTAATGGTAGGGGAACATTGCATAAAAAAGATTGGGAACTCCTCATTAGGGAATATGAGCTGAATTCAGGAAAATGGACTAATTTAGGTCAGCATTTAGTTGGCATGTGTAAGTTGGGCTGAAGGGTCTTTTTCCGTGCTTTACATCTCGGTGACTCTAACCCTTCTACTAATTATCCTCCTACCAGTTACTGTAAATCCATGCCATGCCTCTTTGTGTCCAACCCCTTGGCTATGACAAATAGGTCCTTCTAATCAACTCTACGTAGGCGCCACATAATTTTATATATCTCGATTAAGTTTCTTCTCAACCTCCTCTGTTGCAAAGGAAGCAACCCCAGCTTATCCAATCTTACCTCATTGTGACTATCTTCCTGCCCCAGCACCATCCTTGTTAACTCATTACCACTCACTTCTCTGGATTAAAATTCCACTTAGCAGTTCCCTGCATGTCTCTTTTTTTCTTCAAAAGTTTTCCTCAATGTCTCTGTGCTTGAAATCCATATCTCACCTGTAAGCCTTTTATCAAACTTCCATTTTTGTCAAATTCATTACTGCAGCTGACACAGAAGCAAAGGGCCAGAGTTGCTGATCCCTGTGGAGCTTTATCATTAACAGCCTGCATGTCACAAAATCACCATCAACTACTGAACCTTTGTGAACTGCCACCGATCTCATCTTGGGTCTAATTTATCATTCTCTCTTTTCCTTTTTCAATGAGACTACTACCTGGGATCTTGTCTAACTCCCAGTAGATTACACTGTCCTCATTGCCCCTCTTTGTCACCTCAGTTCAGTTAATCAGTCACCTCCTACCCTGGTGAACTCCATGTTGTGTCACCCTGTTTAATCTGTAACCTTTTTAAATATACCTTTATACTATTCCTCAGAACTGATTCCAACAATTTGCCTATTGCCCGGATCAGAATCAGAAACAGAGTCAGGTTCATTATCACTGACATACTTTATGAAATCTGTTGGTTTGTGGCAGCAGTGTGGGGCAAGGCAAAAAAAATTACTATAAATTAATTTACATTAAAAAATTCTATAAGGTAATTTACATAAAAAATTACTATAAGGTAATTTACATAAAAAATTACTATTGTAACAATAAATAAATAGTGCAAAAGGAAAATAACGAGGCAGTGCTCTTAAGTAATGGGCGGTTCATAACTCTGATGGCAGAGGGGAAGAAGCTGTCCCTAAAACATGACGTGTGGGCGTTCAGGCTCCTGTACCTCCTCCCTGATGGTACTAATGAGACGAGAGCATGTCCCAGGCAGTGAAGGTCTGTAATGATCAAAGCCGCCTTCTTCAGGTGCTGCCTTTTGAAGATGTCTTCAATGATGGGGAGAGTTGCGCTCGGGATGGAGCTGGCTAAGTCTACAACGCTCCACAGCCTCTCGTGATCCTCTGCACAGGAGCCCCTATACCCGGCAGTGATGCAACTGGTCAGAGTGCTCTGCACAGTATACCTGTGGTCTTTGATGATGTACCAAGTCTCCTCAGACTCCTAATTTAAATGTAGTTGCTGGCTTGCCTTCTTTGTGAGAGTGTCAATACAGGCCCAGGATAGACCCTCTGAGCTGTGGACGCTCAGGGACGTGAGGCTGCTCAGACTTTCCACCACTGACCACTCAGTGAGGACTGGTGTGTGTTCTCTGACTTCCCTTCCTGAAGTCCACGGTCAATTCTTAGTCTTGCCAATGTTGAAAGCAAGGTTGTTTTTATGATGCCACTCTTCCAGCCCATCTATCTCACCTCCTTGTTGCCATTTGAGATTCTGCAAACACTGGTGTCATCCACAAGTTTATAGATGCCATTTGAAGCGGTGCCTAAGCACACAGTTGTGAGTGTGGAGAGAGTAGAGCTGAGGGCTGAGCACGCACCCTTGCGATGTATTGATCGTCTGCGGCGAGGAGATGTTATTAACGACCTGCACCGTCTGGGGTCTCCTGATGAGGAAGCCGAGGATCCAGTTGCACAGGGAGGTACAGAGGCTCAGGTTTCGAAGCTTGTTGACTAGAACTGAGGGGAAGATGGTTTTGAAAGCCAAGCTGTAGTCGATAAACTGCAGCCTGATGCAGGTATTGCTATCGTCCAGCTGGTCCCAGGTGAGTGGAGAGCCGGTCAGATGGCATCCACCGTTGACCTGTTGTGGCGATAGGCAAATTGCAATGGGTCCAGGTCCCTGCTTAAGTTCATCTCATTGGCCTGTAATTTTATCCCTTGTCCCTGAGACAGACGAGCAGGTCTGTGGCACTAAGGAGTGGATTCACACGGCCACAGTCCTACAGCACAGAAACAGGCCCCCCAATTCACCATGTCCACACTGACCATCAAACATCCATTTATTGTCAAGCATGCTTATCTTAGTTTCCTTCGCCGACATTGTAGGATCAACTTACATCGACCAATTGGCTTACCACCCACACATCTGTTAAGATGTGGAGGAAATTGGAGTACCTGGGAAAAACCCACGTGATCACAAGGAGAACGTGCATACTCCACTGTCAGGATCAAAGATGGACCTCCGGAGCTGGGCCAGCCTCTGCTCCTCTCGTGTCTCCTTTGACAGGCTGGGATCGAGTTCATCCGGTCCCAGAGATAAATCCACTTCCAACATTGATATCATCTTAGTATTTCCTCTTTTATTCTTCAAACTTTCTTTCTTCTTCTCATTACAACATTGATATTAGCGTAGAATTAACCTAGAACATTACAGAACAGTACAGGCTCTTCGGCCCACAATGTTGTGCCAACCCTTTAATCTACTCTAAAATCAAGCTAACACTTCCCTCTAAGACAATCCTCTGGTTTTCTATCACCTATGTGCCTATCCAAAAGTTTCTTAAATGTCTCTAATTTATCTGCATTTATCACTACCCTTGGTGGGGTATTCCACACATTCACCACTCTCTGTGTAAACAGCTTACCCCCATACTTTCCTCCAATCACCTTAGAATTATGTCCCCTTCTATTAGCCATTTCCAACCTGGGAAAAAGGTCTCTGGTTATCTACTCTATCATCTTGTACACCTCTATCAAGTTACCTCTCATTCTCTTTCACCTCAAACAAGAAAAGCCCTATCTCGCTTAACCTATCCTCACAAAGCATGCTCTCTAAAATCCAGACAGCATTCTGGAAAATGTCCTTTGTACCCTCTCTAAAGCTTCCACATCCTTCCCAGAACTGAACACAATATTCCAACTGTGGTCTAACCAGGGTTTTATAGAGCTGCAACGTTACCTCATGGCTCTCGAACTCAATCCTTTACGAATGAAGGCCAACACACCATATTGCTTCTTAACAATCCCTATCAAATTGTGCAGCAATTTTGAGGGAACTATGGATGTGAACCCCAAGACCCATCTGTTCCTCCACACTTTGCAAAGAGTCCTGCCATTCACCTTGTATTCTGCCCTCAAATTCCATCATCCAAAGTGAATCGCCTCACACTTTTCTACATAGGTTGAACTTCGTCTGCCATTTCTCAGCTCAGTTCTGCATCCCATCAATGTCCCGTTATGACTTACAACAACCTTCTACTCTATCCACAACACTACCATCCTTCGTGCCATCTGCAAACTTACTAACCCACCCATCCACTTGTTCATCCAAGTCAGTTATAAAAATGACAAAGAAGCAAGGGTCCCAAAACAGATCCC
This sequence comes from Mobula birostris, assembly GCF_030028105.1. Taxonomy (NCBI): domain Eukaryota; kingdom Metazoa; phylum Chordata; class Chondrichthyes; order Myliobatiformes; family Myliobatidae; genus Mobula; species Mobula birostris. The sequence goes on from NC_092371.1 coordinate 129,872,853, forward strand.
TGCCGAGCACCCCTGGTCACTGCCCTCCAGGCAGAATACACACTTTGTGCTACCTCCTTGGTTTGAGGCAACAGCTTCTAATTGCCCACATCATCTGCCTGAACACATAAGTTACCTTACCAGTTCGTATAAAGCTTAATGAAGTGATATCAGTTACGTTATATATAAATCCCAGCTTGTAATCACTCCCAGGTACCTATTATTGTATACAGTATATAAATGCCCTTGATTAGAGGCCAGTCTGCACACCGTTTATCTGTGAGCTGTTTGTCCAGCTGGATCTAAAACTTGGCAATCAGTACGTGGGCAGACTTGTGGGACAGAATCAGAATCAGGTTTAATATCACTGGCAAGTGTGAAATGTGTTGTTTTGTGGCAGCTGTACGTTGCAATGCATAACAGTAAAAAACTTAAATTACAATGAGAAAAACATTTAAAAAATCAAATTAAATGGGTAGTGCAAAAAGAGAACAAAAAAAAGAGAGAAGAGATTGAAGTAGTGTATATGGGTTCATTGACCATTCAACGCGATTTCACAGCATGTCACCAGACACCATTGCCCAGGCACTTAACTTAATATTGTGGTGTGTTATTTATGGGAGGAATTGGTGAGCTGTGATCCACCCAGCTGTCAGTCAGAGGACGGCAGACACTATGAGATAAGCTGTCCACAGGGAACATTCTCATTGCAGTCACGAGATTCTCAGCTACTCTGTTCAGTTCTGAAGAATTACCAGCCAAATGTGCTTTTTTATACAGGCATTCGGAAAGGTGTTGGCTGCAAAGAACAAGGGATTGTAATTATTAGCAATCCTTGCAGCACCTCATAATAAGGTGTTCATTATATTCAGGAGCTGCAGGCAACTGTCTTTGCACAACACCCCTCCTGCTCTCATAATGTCAGTCTACTGTGACCCAACCACTCAAGGCGAAGCTGAGTGTTTCTGACCAGTGCGGGATTGAATCAGGCAACCTGCCCTCATCCTATGTATTATGAGAGCCACATTGATGCAGATTCGCTGACCCACAACACCAGAGGCCTGAAGCCTGGGTCGAATCCTGGCCTTATGTGCTGTCTGTGTGGAGTTTGCATATTTTCCCTATGGATTTTCACTGAATGTTCTGCTTTCCAGCCACATCCTGAAGATATGAGGGCTGCTAGGTTAATTGGAAGCTGTAAATCCCCTGGTGGGTGGACGAGAGGTAGAATCCTGGGGGGGGGGGTGCATTAGGGAATGCAGGTAGAATAAAATGGGATCAGTGTAACTGTGTGATTGATGGTCAGTACAGACTCAGTGGGCCAAAGGGCATGTTTTCCTGCTGTATCTCTGAGAACATAAGAAACAGGAGCAGGCGTGAACCACTCAGCCTTTCAGGTCTGCTCTTCGATTTACCCAGTTCATGCTGGCCCTGCCTGACAACTATTTTCTTGCATTATCCTTGTGTCCCTGGAATCCCTTAATGTCCTCATATCAATTACCTCTTTCTTACATACACCATCTCCAGGGCAAAGAATCCCAAAATGTTCCTCATCTCTGAGTGAAGAGATTTCTATTCTTCCCAGTCCTAAATAACCTCTTCATTACTCTGAACCTGTGACTCCCAGTTCTGTAATGGTATCGGGTTTGCTGGGCATGAAGTTCTAAACCCAAAAACAAAGACCTTAAGCCCTATTGGCTATAAATAGCCATGGATACTCTCGCTGAAGGGAGATTATATTAACAATAGCTACCCAATCTTCAAAAACTAGTTTCCTTGCCTGCTTATTCTCTATGGTGAGCTCAGCTGCCAATACCCACTATTTGAATTGTGGAACTATACCTACCAAGGAGAAGATACTTCCAGCTAATGTATTTATATGTACTGTATATCATTAAATAGGTAATGCAACAAAAGAGTGGAAACAAAGAAAAATAGTGAGTTATTATTCATGGGTTATTGTCCATTCAGAAATCTGATAGCAGAGGGTGAGGAACTGATCCTGAATCACTGAGTGTGTTTCTGTGGCTCCTGTACTTCCTCCTTGATGGTGGCAACGAGAAGAGGGCATGTCCTGGCTGATGGGGATCCTTAATGATGGCTGCCCCCTTTCTGAGGCATCGCCTTTTGAAGGTGTCTTCAATGCTGGGGAGGCTTGTGGCTGAGTTTACAACTTTCTGCAGCTTTTTCCGATCCTGTGCACTGGCCCCTTCATACCAGACAGTGATGCTCCTTACAGAACATCTGTAGAAATTTGTGAGTGTCTTTGGTGACATAGCAAATCTCCTCAATCTCCTAATAAAGCTGCTGTCCTGCCTTCTTCATAATTGCATCAATATGTTGGGCCCAGGATAGATCTTCAGAGATGTTGACACAAAGGAACTTGAAACTGCTCACCCTTTCCACTGCTGATCCCTTGATGAGGACTGGTGCGTGTTCCCTCAACTTCACCTTCCTGAAGTCCACAATCAATTCCTTGGTCTAAATGATCCTGAATTTAAGATTGTTGTTGCAACACCGCTCAACCAGCTGATTGTTCCTGTATGTCCCCTCATTACCATCTGAAATCCTGCTAACAATAGTTGTGGTATCAGCGTTTGTGCCAGTGAGATTGTATCCTAAATAGACCTTTTGTGATGATAGGCAAATTACAGTAGTGGTAAATTGCAAAGTAGTTTAAAACACAGTCAATTTATTTTCAATGATACACATTCAAATCCAAACAACACTCTTAAAACACATTTAAACCTCTATTTTAAACATTTCCAAATTACAAACCATTTCCAAAACATAAACCATTTCTTTCCTTTCCAATATTTTTTATTGATTTCTAAACCATTTCTAAAACACAAAGCATTTCTTAATCATAAAACAATAAGAACAAAGGATTTCCAAAACAAAGCATTAAAGGGCAAAGCATTTCTAAACCACATAGGACAATGGATTTCCAAAACACAGGTACAATTCATATTAACTAGAAAGAAGACAAGTTGCCAACAAACAAGTTGTCTAACACAGAAACTGAAGCTGGATGAATGGATTCTAATTCACCCTGAGTTTCTTTCACATTTATTTTATGTTCCCCACCCTGATCTTAATAAGCCTGAACTGCACTCTACATTTATACCCTTTTTTTTTGCCATGTAGGTGACTTCACACACATGATATTTCCTCAGATATCCTTTCAACACAAATGGTCTAAAAGCTTTTTTTAGAGACAGACTGTAGATCTTGGTTTAAAGTTCACAGTTGACAATTAATTCTGTAAAGCTAACTTCTAAGTACACTTTGTACATAAAAGCCTTCCAACTATAAACATATCAGTCATTAATATGCCAAAGTATATTCCCTTCTGATCTGCAAGCTTTCTTGAACTAAGCAACTTAAGAGTCAGCTTATCTGTTTGAAACAATCTAAATTAAATAACCTATTGTCTTATACAGCATCTGCATATTGTCATATACTGCACACAGATGCTGCTCAATCCTTTGTGTTCCTCCAGCAGATTATTTGTTGCTCTAGATTCCAGCATCTGTGTTCTCTTGTGTCTCCATGGGGAATGGGGATATTCTACAGGGAGACAGGATCCACTCAACAGGCTGAAAGGCATGCTTCTGCACTGTAAAGAAACTCGGTGATTCTGTGCCTCAGATGGATGAAACTTAATAAATGGGAAACTAATAGATAAATCGGAAGCTCACCCAACAAACAAATGTAATAAGAGCATTTAATGGGTCTGTTGAGCACAATGTGTCACCCTGTGGTGACTCTCCAAATGATGTTAGTTTGATTGCTACATAAGTGGCTCACGTCATTGGTAACAATGGAAAAGGACTCCGTGTACATCAAGGTCTTACAGGTGTCAAATTTATAACTAAACTGTTCACAGTAATTACATCACACAATATAGTGTATCTTCAATGCAATTTGTTAACTTATTTCAAAATCATAGCACAATGAGGCAGAGTCAAGATGATACAATGGCAGGCAATCACAGCTTCACCTGGATATAACTTGCAGAAGTTACAGAGGATTTTCAACAAGTAATGGAAAAGTTGTCATATCAAAGATTCTCATTTATCAGGAGTTGCTGGGTGAAGAGACTGATTGATCCATGTGTCCATATCCTATCCAGATGCTTCACGGCTTGGTAGGGCAACTGCTCTGCCCAAGATTGCAGGAAACTGCAGAGAGTTGTGGACACACCTCAGCATATCACAGAGAATAGCCTCCCCTCCATGGACACTTGTCTACAACTTCTCACTGCCTGGGAAAGGAACCAACGTAATCAAAGACCCATCTCACCCCAGACATTCTCTCTTCAGGCACCAGGGGAGCCTCCATCTTGCTGTTTTAAAAACCCCTGAATGGATCTCTGTATGATCTTTCTTGTGTTATGGTCCTTGAACTTATGGTCTACTTGCACAGCACTTTCTCTGTAACATCACCTGTAACACTTTATTCTGCATTCTGTTCTTGTTTTTCCCTGGAACATACTGTAAGGATGAATGCCAGTACTTTTTAAATGCTGAGTTTTCTGCCTCCATCTTTTCGACGGGTGTGGTCCAGAGCCTCAAAGTGTGTATAGTGCAATAGTAACAAACAATCTGCTGGAGGAGTTCACTGGGTCCAGCGGCAGAAAGGAATTATCAATGTTTTAGGTTGAAACCCTGCATCAGGGCCCAAAGCATCGACAATTCCTCCTCCCGCCCCCCCACAGATGCTACTTGACTCGCCAAGTTCCTCCAACAGATTGTGTGTTGCTTCAGGTGACAGCAACTGCAATATCTTGAGTCTCCACCATAAAATAATGCTTTCTCTCGGCACAGTGGTTGGTGAAGCTGCTGCTGTTCTCTCAGAACTGCAGGGCCCCAGGTTTAATCCTGACCTTAGGTGCGATCTGTGTGAAGTTTGAACCAGTTCCTCTTGTGACCGCTTGGGTTTCCTCCGGGTTTTCCGGTTTCCTCGCACTTTCCAAAGAGGTGAGGGTGGATAGCTTAATTGGCTGCTGTAAATTTTGTCTCAGTGTACAGAGAAGTGGTGGAATCTGGGCCAGGGAGATATACCGGTGGGGCTGGAGGATAAAGTGGGATTACTGTAGGATTGATATAAATGGTGTTTGATGGTCAGCACAGACTCAGTGGGCCAAAGGGCCAGTTGCTGTACTATAGGGCTTCCTAATCATTAGCTTCAAGTTGATTGGTCCTCTTGTTTGTTGCTGTTGCATTGAACGTTCAGCAGAAAGATGAGACAAAAGAAATTAGATCAAGAAAGTTAATGACAAACAAGAGATAATCTACAGATGCTGGAAGTTCACACAGCACACACAAAATGCTGGAGGAACTCAGCAGGCCAGGCAGCAGCTATGGAGAAAAGCACAGTTGGCATTTTTGGCCGATCCCTTCAGCAGTGCTGGAGAAAAAGAGCTGAGGTGGGTGGGGGGAGAGAGAAACACAAGGTGTTTGGTGAAACCAGAGGGGGGGAGGGATGAAGGAAAGAGCTGGGAAGTTGATTGGTGAAAGAGATACAGGGCTAAAGAAGGGCGAATCTGATAGGAGAGGACAGAGGTCATGGAAGAGAGAAAGGTGGGGGGGGAGCATCAGAGGGAGGCGATCGGCAGGGAGATGAGGTGAGAAAGGGAAAAGGGGATGGGCAATGGTGAAGGAGAGGGGGAGGAGGCATTACCAGAAGTTCGAGAAATCATTGTACATGCCATCAGGTCGGAGGCTACCCAGACAAAATATAAGGTGTTGGTCCTCCAACCTGGACAGTAGAGGAGGCCATGGATTGACATATTGGGAAGGGAATGGGAAGTGGAATTAAAATGGGTGGCCACTGGGAGATCCCGTTTCTTCTGGCAGAGGGAGATGCTCAGCAAAGTGTTCTCTCAATCTACGTTGGGTCTCACTGATATACAGGAAGCACCAGACACAGTATATGACCTCAACAGACTCGCTCTGAAGGATGGCGTGGGGCCTTGAATGGTAGTAAGGGAAGAGATGTCGGGGCAGGCATAGCACTTGTTCCACTTGCAAGAATGTGCCAGTGGGGAGGGATGAATGAAAGGAGCAATCCCTGTGGAAAGCAGAAGGTGGGGGTGTGGAGGGGGAGAGGGAAAGACGTGCTTGGTGGTGGGATCCCCTTGAATAGTGCGGAAATTCCAGAGAATCACGTGCTGGGCCCAGTTTAGGAGCTGCAGCTAGCATCACGGTTAGCATGATGTCACTGCAGCGTCAGCAACCTGGATTCGATTCCCGCCACTGTCAGTAAGGAGTTTGCACGTTCTCCTCATGACCGCATGGGTTTCCTCTGGGTGCTCCGGATTCCTCCCACAGTCCAAAGGCGTACAGATGGGTTAGCAGTTAATTGGCCGCATGGGTGTAATTGGGCCAGAAGGGCCTGTTAGCATGCTGTATCACTAAGCAAGTAAGTAAATAAATAATAGACAGACAGATAGTTATGCTGGTTTGTAACAACAACATAAAACGATGCCGGAGAGATTCTTCAGGGCCGGGCAGTATCAGTGGAGGGAAATGCATATCCGACTTTTTGGGATGAGACACCTCATGTTTGTTGCTCCAAGTTCCAGCATCTGCGGTCTCTTGCCCTGTGTCTCCATTAAACTTGTACCATGAGGTGAGGGAGTTGGGATAATCGGTTTATTATTGTCACAGGTACCGAGATACAGCGGAAAGCTTTTGTTTGCACGCCATCCAGACAGAAATTCCAAAGTGATACAAAGAAAGCAGTTACTGAGAGAGTGCAGAGTTGACAAAGATGTGCGTGAGCCATGATGAGGAAAGGGTTCATCCTTATCGAAAGGTCCAGTCCAGAATCTTATCACAGTGGGATAAACGTTGTGTCACGGTACACTCACGAGGGACTGGAGCCAGGCGCGGAGGAACTGCAGGATACCCAGGGAGAGGGAAACAAAAGGTTAAACATTGGAATCAGAGCCCCAGAGGAGCGACTGAGTGACACCACGAGGTAATCTAACCCCTCCAACATGATAACCGCACTCAGGCACTGAACGAGAGTGCTCTTTAAATAATCAAAGACTGTGGGAAACATGTACCAGCCACAATTAACTTGACAAGATTAAACTGAAAACTCTAGTTAAGATGTTGATTAGTAACTACGGGTGCTCAGGAACCCTAGAAGCTCAGTGCTTCATGGCATTGAGAAACCTTGCTGTAGGACTCATGACAAGTTGGCCTTGAGTCTGGTGGTACGTGTTCTCAAGCTATTATATCTTCTGCCCAGTGCGAACGGAGAGAAGAGAGAATGGCCAGGGTGGGGAGCTGATTACATTTGCTGTTTTCCCAAGGCAGTGGGAAGTATGGACAGAGTTCATGGAAGGGAGGTTGCTGTAGGAAGGATGCAGCAGCATTCAAAAGGGTCCAGAGGTGAGTTCCTGGATTGGTTCCTGAGATGGGGATTGTTCTTCTTCAGGAGAAACCTGGTAGAACAGTACAGCACGGGATGTGCAGAAAACTAATGAGAAGTCAGGAGAGGGTGGATAGAGGGAGACTGTTCCCGCTGGAGGAGGGCACAGATGTTGTCCTGTGGGGGCGTGTCTTCTTCTGATTGTTGAAGGTCACTTCTGTTATGATTGGTTAATTTAGACACTGCAGCTGCTTTTCCCATTGGATGCCCGGTGTCCAGTTTCAAATATCCTGGTGTATAAAATAACACCATGGAAGGGGCTTGCTCTCTTCTTCCTTTGTCTTAGGCAATAATGCACATGACCATTGGGAAATTATGCTCTGCACATACTTTTAACTGAGTATGTTTGTTGAATTTTCAGCTTTGAACTTTGGGGAATATGTCTGTAACTTGGGGAATATGAATGTTTGGACAATTTTTTATTGTTTGTAAATAATTGATCAGTATACCTATTTGAAGTCAGTGCATTTCCTGTCTCACTTGCTGGAATGGCAAACCCGATCCAACATGACAGATGTAAAATGGAGAAACACAGCAAGTAGTTCTGCTGTTTCACAGTTACCTTGATCCAGATTCACCCTGACCTCAGGTGCAGTCCGTGCGGAGTTTGTACATTCTCCCTGTGACCATGTGGGTTTCCCACGTGTGCTCCAGTTTCTTCACGCATCTCAAAAGGGATTGTCAGGATAACTGTAAATTATCTCTAAAGTATTGGTGAAGGGTAGGAGAATCAGGAGAGGGAGTAGATTACAGGGAAACGAGAAGGGGGAATGAGATTGGGCTGAGAACTAGCATAGGCTGAGTGGCATTGTCTGGAAGTCCAAATAAAAATAAAAGGTAGAGAATTAAAAGGAATTTGTAGCAAAACTTTTTTTACACAGGGTGTGGCTGGAATCTGGAACACCCTCTCTGCAGGTATGGTGGAGGCTGGTTTGAGAAGGAATTTTTGAGGTAAATTTTGTAAGATTATGGATGCAGACAGGGTTAGACCTTGAAGAGTTACACAGCTAGAGAGCCAGCACAGACCTGGCCTTCCTGTGTGCTTTAACCTCTCTACAATCCTCTGTCATCAGTAGACTCCTGAGGGTGATCTGGCCCAATGTATATTTGATGGGAGCTTTTCTTGTGCGCTTCCTTCGATTTACATATCACCTTCTTCCACTGGAACCGGCAGAAGCCATTTCTTCTGCCCTGCTCCTTTAAGGATGAGCTTATCATTTTCTCAATCCTTTAGATCGGGGTTCCCAACCTTTTTGATGCCATGTAGCCTTACCACTAACCAAGACTCCGTGGACCTCAGGTTGGGAACCCCTGCTTTACGGGCAATTGATATGTTGTCTGTCCCTCGAAGAAGTTACTTGCAAGCTACCTGGTTCTACGAGAATGTATTTCCACATCACGTCTCTTTAAAGGTGCACTCATTAATGGGAGAGGTTGGTGCACTCATTCAGAATGAGAGGGGTTGGTGCACTCATTAATGTTAACAATTGTGCTGAGGTCAAGAGGGTCAAGAGCTTTAGCTTTTGGTCATCTTGTTGTAGGAAAGATGTGATTAAACTACTAAGAGCATAGAAATAATTTAGGAGGATGTTGCCCGGTCTATTTCATGCTGTATATCAATGCTTTAGATGATGGAATAGATGGCTTTGTTGCCAAGTTTGCAGATCAAACATAAGAAATAGGATCAGGAGTAGGTCATCTGGCCTGTTGTACCTGCTCCGCCATTCCATACTCCACCTTTTCCCCATAACCCTTATTTCCCCAACTACACAAAAATCGATCCAACCTTGTCTTAAATATATTTACTGAGGTAGCCTCCACTGCTTCATTGGGCAGAGAGTTCCACAGATTCACCACTCACTGGGAAAAGCAGTTCCTCCTCACTCCGTCCTAAATCTACTCCCCCAAATTTTGAGGCAATTTCCCCTAGTTCTAATCTCATCTATCAGTGGAAACAACTTTCCTGCCTCTATCTTATCTATCCCTTTCATAAGTTTATATGTTTCTACAAAATCTCCTCATTCTTCTGAACTCCAGAGAGTATAGTCCCAGGCGACTCAATCTCTCGTCATAGTCTAACCACCTCATCTCTGGAATTAACCTGGTGAACCTCCTCTGCACCACCTCCTAAGCCAGTATATCCTTTCTCAAGTATGGAGACCAGAACTGCACACAGTACTCCAGGTGCAGCCTCACTAGTACCCTATACAGTTGCAGCATAACCTCCCTGCTCTTAAATTCAATCCCTCTTGCCATGAAGGCCAACATCCCACTTGCCTTCTTGATCACCTGCTACACCTGTAAACCAACCTTTTGTGATTCATGCACAGGCACTCCTAAGTCCCTCTGCACAGCAGCATGCTGCAGTTTTATGAATATGGTATGAAGACTGGTGGAGGGGCAGGTAGTGTTGAGGAAACAGGTATGATGCAGAAGGACTTAGATTAGGAGAATGGGCAAGGCAGTGGCAAATGAAATACAATGTTGGAAAATGAATGGTCATGCACTTTGGTAGTAGAAATAAATGTGCGGACTATTTTCTAAATGGGGAGAAAATCTAGGAGTCTGAGATGCAGAGGGACTTGGGAGTCCTTGTGCAGAACACCTTAAAGGTTAACTTGCAGGTTGAGTCTGTGGTGAGGAAGGCAAATGCAATGTTAGCCTTCATTTCAACAGATCTAGAATACAAGGGCAGGGATGTGATGCTGAGGCTTTATAAGGCACTGGTGATGTCTCACCTTGAGTGTTGTGAACAGTTTTGGGCTCCTCATCTGGGAAAAGGTGTGCTGGCATTGGTTCAGAGGAGTTTCACAAGCATGAATCTGGGAATGAAATGGTTATCATATGGAGGAATGTTTGATAGCTCTGGGTCTGTACTCGCTGGAATTTAGGATGGGGGGATCTCATTGAAACCTTTTGAATATTGAAAGGCCTAGACAGAGTAGATGTTGAAAGGATATTTTCCAAGGTGAGGGAGTCTAGGATAAGAGGGCAGCTGTGGAGGCCAGGTCATTGGGTGTATTTAAGGCAAATCTTGATGAGGTTCTTCATTGGACACAGCATCAAAGATTATAGGGAGAAGGCCGGGGAGTGGGGCTGAGGATGGGAAAGAAAGGATCAGTCATGATAGAATGGCAGAGCAGACTTGATGGGCCAAATGGCCTAATTCTGCTCCTATGTCTTCTGGTCTTCAGGACTAGGGGGCTTGAGTTATAATGAGAGGTTGGCCAGGCTGCGTCTTTATTCCGTGGCATGCAGAAGAACGAGAGGAGACCTTTCAGAGGTGTTTCAAGTTAGGACTGGCATAGATGAAGTAGGTGGTGGTCACAGTCTATTCCCCAGGAAAGGGGAGATCAAAGCTAGGGAGAATAGATTTAAGGTGAGAGGGGAAAGATTTAAGAGGATCTGCTGATCCACACAGATGGTAGTGAGTATATGAAACAAACTGCTGGAGGAAGTGGGTTGAGTCAGCTACAACGCTACCAATTAGGTAGCACTTGGATAGGTGCATGGAGGGGGGAGTCTTGGAGGAATTTGGGTCTAGTTGGGTTGAGACCATGGTCAGAATGCACTAGTTGGGTTGAAGATATGAGAGTTAGAAACCATGTCTCACTATGCTCCAAGACAACTTCTGTGCCACAGTTATAAAAATATTGATGAATCCCCTAGTACGATAAGAATGGATCTTGGCCTTGCACCTTTTTGTCTGTCTATGCTGCACCTTCTCTGTAACTATAAAACTTTCATTTGCATTCTTTTCTTGGTTTCCCTTGTACTATCTCAATGTTCTGGTGTGAGATAGTACAATGGAAACCAATGCTCAATGTCCAAAATTGTGAGGTCTGGATGATACTGTCCCTTTTAGGGTGAGGTCCGGATGCTTCTGTCTCTTTAAGGGTGAGGTCTGGCTGCTGTCTCTTTAAGAGTGAGGTCCGGATGCTACTGTCTCTTTAAGGGTGAGGTCTGGATGACTGTCTCTTTAAGGGTGAGGTCTGGATGCTACTTTCCCTTTAAGGGTGAGGTCTGGATTCTACTGTCCCTTTAAGGGTGAGGTCTGGATGCTACTGTCCCTTTAAGAGTGAGGTCTGGATGCTACTGTCCCTTTAAGGGTGAGGTCTGGATGTTACTGTCTCTTTAAGAGTGAGGTCCAGATGCTACTGTCTCTTTAAGAGTGAGGTCCAGATGCTACTGTCTCTTTAAGGGTGAGGTCTGGATGCTACTGTCCCTTTAAGAGTGAGGTCTGGATGCTACTGTCCCTTTAAGAGTGAGGTCTGGATGTTACTGTCTCTTTAAGAGTGAGGTCCAGATGCTACTGTCTCTTTAAGGGTGAGGTCTGGATGCTACTGTCCCTTTAAGAGTGAGGTCTGGATGCTACTGTCCCTTTAAGAGTGAGGTCTGGATGTTACTGTCTCTTTAAGAGTGAGGTCCAGATGCTACTGTCTCTTTAAGGGTGAGGTCTGGATGCTACTGTCTCTTTAAGAGTGAGGTCTGGATGCTTCTGTCTCTTTAAGGGTGAGGCCTGGATGACTGTCCCTTTAAGAGTGAGGTCCGGATGCTACTGTCTCTTTAAGAGTACGCTTACGCTCACTCCCGCGCTCTTTCAGCCAAATGCTCAGCTCAGTGAGCCCGACTCAGCGAGGAAAACGGCAAGGGCGGGAATCCAGGATAACAGCAGATCGGTACTGCATCCGCGGATCCAGGAGCAGACCGGAGTCAATTAATCGGGATTCATCCAGGGGCATCTTGGATGTTGAAAGTTGCAGATCAGTACACGAGCGGCAGTTGACGGAACTGTGGACCCGGCATCAGTTCACGAACACCAGGAGCACTGAGTCCGAATATAAATCCGGAATCCCATCGGAGTCTGCAACTGGTCCAGGATCATTCCATCAGTCAGGATCACAGATCAATCCAGGAACAGCAGATCCGGGAACGCACTGGGTCAGTAGGGATCACATCGGGTTCCACCCATGAAAAACGCACCCGGAATCAAACTGGATCAACCAGGATCAAATCGGGATCAAACCGGGAGCGGCCCGGGATCCGCCCAGGATCTAAGTGGGATCAATGCACGACCATCGGATCCGGGATCGGATCGGGAGCAGCCCGGGGTTGCGGCGGGATCCGCCCAGGAACAAGGTCTCCAGGAGGCGGCCGGGGGCAAGGAGGTGCCGCAGCCGAAGGCCTGGGCTGGGTCACGGAACCGCCTGTCCCATAATCTGGGCACCGTGGTCCGAGTGAGGGAGAAGAAGGGCAGGCTGAGGGCGGCCATCCCCTACATGCCCTTCCCACTGGCGGTCTTCTGCCTCTTCCTCAACACCTTTATCCCTGGAATGGGTAAGGACCCTTTGAACGCATCCGTCCCGGGGGTGCGGTTGTGTGGGCGGACGGGAAGTGGAGGGCTGAGGGATTAGCGAAGCAATGCAACAACATCGAGTGCACCACGGCACTCGCACAATCCCGCAAACCAAACTCAGACAGCCAAGCATCAACCCAGCACAAGGTGAATCAACCCCTCGCAACCCGCCACAGGGGCAGCTCAGACCAGAGAAGCTAAATGCATGCGGTGTAAACCAGCTAAACCTCATCGTACCCCAACAAAATAAAAAACAACCGAGGGAAAGTAACACCGGATCCTGGCCAATACAGACCAAATACAAGCCAAAACAAACCAGACGCATCACAAACCAACCAGGCACAACATAACCGCGAAAGGTCTGCCTGTGTGTTGCATACTTTTTACTGTTTGTGCTATTTGACAGCGGCACGTATTAATGTATGTGATTATTTTATGCGTGTGCGTGTGTGAGACAGTGTGTTGTATAATTTCAGTTTGACAGTTGGTGGGTCTGTCTCTCTCGCAGTTTCATGCGCGAGTTTGGCTGGGTTGGGTGGATGTCACTGTGGGTGTCTCTCCTCATCGGTGCGTTTAACTCCGTGGATGTGTATCGCTGTCTGTGAGCGAGTTACACTCCGTGGATGTGTCTCGCTGTCTGTGAGCGAGTTACGCTCCGTGGTGTGTCTCGCTGTTGGTGGGGGAGTTTCACTCTGTGGGTGTGTCATGGTCAGAGGTGTGTCTCGCTGTTGGTGGGGGAGTTTCACTCCGTGGATGTGTCATGGTCAGTGATGTGTCTCGCTGTTGGTGGGGGAGTTTCACTCCGTGGATGTGTCATGGTCAGTGATGTGTTTCGCTGTTGGTGGGGGAGTTTCACTCCGTGGGTGTGTCATGGTCAGTGGTGTGTCTCGCTGTTGGTGGGGGAGTTTCACTGTGGGTGTGTCATGGTCAGTGATGTGTCTCGCCCTGTGGGTGTATTTCACATAGTTAAGCCCAATGTGTAGAACAGAGTGTGCAGTGCGGTGCTGAAAGACGATGGACATCGTTGAGGTAAGGACTGAGTAAAGAAGGAGCATTAAATATCTGAGAAGAATTGAGGCAAGCAGCGCGGGGTGGACGAATCGGATACTGCTGGCTGGTAGGATAAGGAACTCCCAGTACTGGACTAACAATCCAGAAATACAAGTCTAAACCCTGCCACTGCATCTGATTATGAAAACAAATCTATTCTCAGTGCCGATGGAACCGCTGGGATTGGGTTTAACACCAATATTAGGGGAGGGAATTGTCATTCTCATCCAACCTGGTCCATATTTGACACTAAACCCACATCAATAGAGCTCTAGAGTCAGAGAAACAGGCCATTTGGCCCTTTGAGTCCATACTATCCTTCCCAAGCCCTCAGCCTTCAATGCTCCAGAGAAATAAAACTCCGTGTGTAGAACCTCTCCTTTAGCTAACATCATAATTGATGTGAGTTTCTCAAGTAGACAATCAGCTCCTACTGTGTCCTTTTGTAGTTTAACCATTCTGTGATTCTATGAAGAGAAACTGATAATCGTTGTGATCCACCGTGACTAAATCTTCAGTTCAAGGAACTTCAACTCAGAATTGATGAGCTGGAGTCTAAGCTTCTGACCGTGATGCATCAGGGAGGGGATAAAGTTACTAAGGGGCACCTGGTTACAGTCAGACCCCTTAGCTGAAGGAGGTCAGTGAAAAGGGACATGATGGGAGAAATAAGAAGATAAGAAATAGGAGCAGGAGTCGGCCATCTGGTCTGTCGAACCTGCTCCACCATTCAATAAGATCATGGCTGATCCAGCCATGGACTCATCTCCACCTACTTGCCTTTTCCCCATAATCCTTAATTCCCCTACTATGCAACAATCTATCCAACCTTGTCTTAAATATATTTACTGAGGAAGCCTCCACTGCTTTATTGGGGAGAGAATTCCACAGATTCACCACTCTCTGGGAAAAGCAGTTCCTCCTCATCTCTGTCCTAAACCTACACTCCTGAATCTTGAGGCAATGTCCCTTCAATCCCTTCACTGGAACTGTTGCTTTCTACACCTTGGCATTTCAAGTGCTGGCCTTAAATGTCTCTGCCTCCACCACTCCCTCAGGCAATGTTTCCAGATTCAACCACCCTTCCGGGAGAAAAGAAAATCTTCCTCAGTTCTCTTTGAAACCTCTTATCCCCTTACCTTTAGACATCTCTCCTACCCTAATTGTGCTACTCAATTTTGTCTTCATCCATTAGGCCAGGGGTTCCCAACCTTTTTAATGCAATGAAACTCTACCATTAACCGAGGAGTCCGTGTACCCCAGGTTAGGAACCCTCATCTTCAGCCAAACAATGGCTAACACTTAGATTTCAGAAATATATTTTACAAGTGATATATGGGAGGGGCAAAAATAACAGGAAAGTGGTCCAGCATTGTCTAACAAGTGGGGATAAAGAGGATGTTAGATTAAAGGAAAAAAGGCTTGTAAAGCTTCAATGAAGATTAAAGTAAATTGGGTACGTCTAATGAGAGACATAAAACTAAATTGAATAAGCTTCCTTAAGTGTTTAGGAAGGGAAGGATAAGTTAGACTAATGGTATTTACAGAAGTTACAATGGGAATAAAAGGAGTTAAATAAATTGTTTGTGTCTGTCTGGAGGGAGTCACAGAAAGCCTGGAAATTTTGAAGGATGATGGTATTCAATTATATCATAAGCCATCGGGTGTGAATGAGGAGCTCAGCAAGATTAGCATCGTGGAATTCTTAATAGGCTGAAAGCTGATATAACAGCAATGTTTGAGAGGCGTTTAGCAAGGAAAAGAATGGAAGGATGGGGATTGCATGCGAGTAGGTGTGCAGTTTAAATTGATATGATGGCTGGCACAGACATGGTGAGCCAAAGAGCCTGCCCACATGCACAGGACCTGATGTCCTGCAGCCTGGGGCAATGGAGTTGGTGAATGCACTGGCTGTCAACTTCTGAACTTCGATGAATTCAAAGCTGGCCACTGCCACAAATTGCCACGGCCCAGTACCACTGTTGACTGGGAGGAGCACATGGGGGATATGGACAGGTTAATTGAATGAGCAAGGATCGGCAGGATGGAAAAAATGTGAGGTCATCTTCGAATATAAAAATAGAAAGAAAGAGCATTCTTGTAAATAATTGGAGATCAGAATGTTCAGAGGGATTTGGGTCCTTGAACGTGAATCACAAAGTTAACATTGAACCTAGTCTGGAACTGTGATCAATATCCATGTCAAGTCATGCTTCAGAGAGTGGGCAAAGGAGATTTACCGTGATGCTACCTGGATTAGAGAGCGTGTCTTATGAGGACAGTCTGAGCAAGCTGGGGCTTTTCTCTTTGGAGCACAGGAGCATGAGAGGCACCTTTATAGTAAGATTATGAGAGGCACCAATTGAGTGGACAGCCAGTGCTTTATTCCTGTGGCAACAACAGCCAGTACAGGGGAGGTCGTTCGAGTGGAGGGTAGTTTCGGGGAGATGTCAGAGGTAGGTTTTGTACACAGAGAGTGGGGAGTGCCTGGATACACTGCCGGAGGTGGGATAGAGGCCGATGCAATAGAGACTCTTCGACAGGCTCATGGACATAAGAAAAATAGAGGGTTATCAGCTATGTAGGAGGGAAAAGACTCTCTCCTGCTGGAGATGATCTGTGACATGTATGTCACTTGTCAGTACATTGCTCTTGCCTATTAGGCAAGTCACAGGGTCTTAGACAGGCAAAGGAATGCGCAGAGAATGGAGGGATAGTTGGAAGTAGTCCAGCACAACATTGTGGGCTGAAGGGCCTTACCCCTTCCTGTGCTGTTGTATGTGCTAGTGCAGGTCTGGGCCGCTTCAGTTGCTGTCGAGTCGAGTTACAAATATGCAGGTAGGTGTATCCCTTGTGTGGGTTCATCCACTTGCAGCCACTATCCCAGTCCCTCACCTCGTTTGGGAGTTGGCCAACTCATACAGCGATTATGGAGTCATACAGCACAGAAACAACGCCTTTGGTCCAACAGATTTGTACCGACCTCTCTGGCCATTTACACTAATCGCTCTAGGTCCCGATCCTAAGCCTTGCCTGCTTACAGAGTGGGTCTGCCTGAATATCTTTTAAATGTAGTGATAGCATCAGATCCGACCTCTTCCTCTGGCAGCACATGGGTAAAGAGGGAAACATTTCCCCTCAGATCCCTTTAGGCCTCCTCCCCCTCACCTGAAACCTGTGCAGCCTTGTTTTTGTCAGCCAAGCCAGTCCTGGCAACAGACAGTGACGTCCCCACGCAGTTCATTCTACCCTGCTGCTGCTCTCATCTGTTCGACAGGGATATGACCAAGGCTTCCTCTCTCATCCCATGTTCCCTCCTCTCTACAGACTGCCAGAAAAGTTGGACAGTTACTCAGAGAAGTTCCTAACTGTTATACGGGCAAAGTTTGGGGAGAAAGCCTTCAGGGCCCCCTGGGGTTCACCTAGTGATGGGGTCCAGGTGTCAGAATGTCAGGATAAGGCTGAAGAGCAGGGGAGAGTAGTGGGACTCGACTAGAATCTTCTAAAAGCCCAGTACAGGCTGCTGGACTGAATGGCCTCGTCTGGTGCTGAGAGTTCGAAGGAGCATTGAGGAGAGGGAGCAGGAAAGGGAACAAGTCCCAGCAGGAATGGGAACACTGAGGAATTTTTGAAGAGGTGCTGGTGAAGTCCAGGCTGCATGCAGAGAGCTGACAGAGTCAAAGCTGCAGGAGCTAGACTGGTGGTTACTATGGCAGCAATGGCTGCCTCGTTGAAAGAAATGAGTGCACAAACAGCTCAATATTTGGGCACAGGGGCAGGGCCGTACCAGGTGCCGGGGGGACATTGTAAGGCCAATGATGAAGTACAGGTTTGAGACTGTGTAATGTCATTTCCAGCACACTAGTGCTGAGGAGAACAGAATAATCGTTATTCTAGATCTGATGCAGCACAAAAATCTCACAATAAATGTAAATACATAAGGTAGCTTATATACATTGATTGTATGTACACAAAGTGACGCTAGGCACAGGAGTGACTGGCAGGAAATGAAGTCGTGGTGGTTGGGGGTGGGTTAGTGGGCGGAGGTGTTGATCAACCTTGCTACTTGCGGAACGCAACTGTTTTTGAGTTTGGATGGTATGTAGCTTCTTCCCTGATGGGTGCAGGACAAACAATCCATGAGCAGGGTGGGCAGAATCCTTTATGATGTTGTCGGCCCTTTTCCAGTGCCTTCTGTATGCACGTCCTTGATGGCGGTAGCTGGTGCCAGCGATGCGTTGGGCAGTCTTGACTACCTGCTGCAGAGGCTTTCTGTCTGCCGCGGTGCAGTTTCCACACCAAGCAGTGATGCAGCTCTCTTCTGCGCATCTGTAGAAGGTTGTGAGTATTAATGCACAAAGTCCAGCTCTCTTCAGCCCCCTCGGAGAGCAGAGGTGTTGGTGAGCTTTCCTGACCGTGTAGGATGTGTTCTGGGGCCATGAGAGGCTGTATGTGAGTCCAGGAGTTTGAAACTGCTCACAGTGCTGCCGATGTAAAGGGGGGTGTGAGTGGTGTGAGTTCCCCCGAAGTAGATAACTATCTCCTTTGCCTTGTTGACACTGAGGAAGAAGTTGTTTGTCTGGCACCAGGTCTCAAGCTCTTCCACCTTCTCTCTGTAGGCCGTCTCATCGTTGTTGGTGATGAGCCCCACCACAGTCAATGTCAATATTGAACTTGACAATGTGATTACTAGGGTGTTTCGTGCAGTCATGTGTGAGCAGAGTGTAGAGCAGTGGGCTCAGCACGCAGACCTGGGGGGCACCTGTGTTGGGGAGGCATGTGGCAGCTGCCCATCTTCTTCAGCTGCCAGCTCCGTGCCCCCGAGAGGAAGTACAGCATGCTTGACCGTGAGTTTCTCGGCTGTCTGCCATTTTCATTTTCTTCCAGAGGGTTGCTGTTTCACAGCGTTCATTGACCACAAACCCCTCATGCACACGATGGCCAAAATACCAGACCCTTGGTCTATACGGCAGCAATGCCATCTGGCCTACATATCTGAATGCACAACTGATATACACATAACAGGGGGAAAGATAATGCCGTGGCTAATTGCCTCTCATGGTCAGCTGTTGAGGCCGTACACATAGGGATTGACTATGCCCATATGACAGCCGACTGACCCAGAGGTCCAGGTCTGGGCCTGGGGTTGGCCAACAATAAGTTTGGGGAAGTTGGGGTTTCTCTCCTGTGTGATGTCTCAACCAGTTGCCCTCTCCCCATCGTGCCGGCAAACTGGAGACAGACTGTTTTCAACTCCATACATGGTCTCTCACATCTGCGCCAGACGGCCTCACGGAAACTGGTTGTACTATAGTTGGTGTGGATGGTCTCAGAAAGGACGTACATGATTGGGCTGCAGTCTGTGTGGTAAAAATTAACCGTCGTGTTCAGCTGCCACTGGCACCTTTTGAGGTCCCTGAGTCAGAGGTCACCCCTCTCGCCTCGACAACGGCTGCAGACGTGGCTCGGGTGCTCATCCCCATAAATATTTCCTCTGACCGCAGTCCCCAATTCACATCAGACCTCTGGGCTGTGATGGCCCAGGCGCTTGGCGTTAGGCTACATCACACCACAGCGTATCACCCGCAGTCCAATGGCCAATGCGAACGGTTTTACCGCTCCTTAAAGGCTGCTCTGAGGGCTTCCCTGGCCGATGAGTGTTGTCATGATCATCTCCCATGGGTCCTGCTGAGGCTGAGAACAGCTCCAAAATGTCCGCCGCTGAACTGGAAAACCGGCAGCCGTTACGAGTGCCAGGCGATTTTATTCCTGACACCGCCACCACCCAGTCGGCATCTCAACAGCATTCCACCCTCGTCAGTAAATTCAATTCCTTTTCACCTATTCCTACCCCCATCCTGACGTAATCCTCTTGGGTTCCTGTTGACCTATATTCCACCTCGTTTGTTTTTGTCTGCCATGATGCACACCAACATCCTCTTAAGCCCCCTTACGATGGCCCATTATGTGTTTTGGAATGGGGACAGAAGTCTTCTCTCATAGATAAGAGGGCAAACCTGAACGTATTTTGGTAGGTCCCCTTAAACTGGCCCACCAAGATTTGGAGTATTCCATTGCCTTGCCCCTGGTGTCACAACACGACCATGAGTGTGTCAATGTACCTCTGGATGAGCAGAGGCACTTATGGGTCCTCCATCCATGGAACACAGGACCTGAGTGGGGCAGCTTGTCCAATCTCCAGACAGGCTCACAATGTCGGTTTTAGTGAATTCTGGGGGGTCTGTGCAGGGTAATGTAACTGGGAGGAATGTACATAATTCACAACCACCGATATTGAGTTGGGGTTTCTTTTCAAGAGGCTGGTCTGATGTGATGATGCTATTACGTAAAGGTTTTCAGCGCAATTTTGTGTGTAGGTTTTGGAGTTCAATAAAATGTGTTATAGGTTTCTTTGAGCATAAAATGCCTCACTTGGTTTTATTTGCAAATGCCTACAGTCCATCTCTTTCTTTCTCTCCCTGTTCCCCTACTCTCTTTTTACTCGCTCACCCTCTCATGCTCTGACTGTTGCTCTCATCCCCGTTCATCCCTCCTTCCCCCTCTTCCTTACTCCTGTCCCACCCCACCCCATATTCTTTCTGTCCAAATATGGTCATCTTCAGATCTTCTGAGAGCCAGGCATACCAGTGGAATTCCTGAGGAAACAGCAGAGCTGTGATTAAATAAACTGGTAGAATGCCTCACAATGTTTATTGTGGATTAGCGTCCAGACCAAAGTGAAAGTGGCTTTTCACAATTGCCATAATCGTAGCACATGGGAGGTCCAGCTAACTAAAAAGTTTATCTTGCTGAGATCCAGTACCCTGTGTTTGAAGTTCTTCACCCACGCTCTCAGTATCGCACTGGGAATTTCTGCACTGAAATCTGTGAACTTGAAATCCACTGCTCCAGGATCTGACATCACTAGCCGAGGCCTGCCCATTTCTGTGGCTGGGAATATCGCACTGAAAATGCTCCGTGGCTCTGTGGGAAGGGAACTACAGTTAATGCTTCTGATCCATGAACCGTCAGATGTGGGAATGTTTATTGGTGATTGCACAGCATTCACTTCCACTCATTAAATCCTCAGCAAGTTAAGCAGCCAGTACGTGAATCAGGACTGGCCTAATCAGGTGTGGCAAACCTTTGTAGAGCAATAATTCTCTCATGTGCCAAGGTGATTTTAAGCAGAAGTTATCATGAATAAATTAATTAATAACAATAATTATGGATTTTAAAAGGGAAAAGCGCAAGTTGTTAATGTGTATTCATTGTTTTATTATTAATGACAGTGTAACAGATTGAAATAAAAGCAGCTAACACTTCTAAAATTAGAAATAATAATCTTTTAAAAAGGCAATTGTAAAATAACAGTTGTATTCTTACATATATGTGAACACAAATGAAATTAGAGGCTTTGGTGAAGGTGAAGGAAAGATAAATAAACATACTTTACTCTCAGTGAGACTTGTTGCTGCACTAACGATGAATTGAATTGACTTTATTACCTACATCCTTCACATACATGAGGAGTAAAAATCTTTACGTTATGTCTCCATCTGAATGTGCAATATGCAATTTATGATAAACAGTATGTACAACGGGACAGTCAGTATAACATAGAAATACAATTGTATCAGTGTGAATTAATCAGTCTGATGGCCTGGTGGAAGAAGCTGTCCCGGAGCCTGTTGGTGCTGGCTTTTATGCTGTGGTACTGCTTCCTGGATGGTAGCAGCTGGAACAGTTTGTGGTTGGGGTGACTCGGATCCCCAATGATCCTTTGGGCCCTTTTAACACATCTGTCTTTGTAAATGTCCTGAATAGTGGGAAGTTCACATCTACAGATGCGCTGGGCTGTCTGTACCACTCTCTGCAGAGTCCTGCGATTGAGGGAAGTACAGTCCCCATACCAGGCAGTGATGCAGCCAGTCAGGGTGCTCTCAATTATGCCCCTGTAGAAAATCCTTAGGATTTGGGGGCCCATACCAAACTTCTTCAACCATCTGAGGTGAAAGAGGCGTTGCTGTGCCTTTTTCACCACACAGCTGGTATGTACAGACCAAGTGAGATCCTCGGTGATGTGTATACTGAGGAACCTAAAGCTGTTCACCCTCTCAACTCCAGATCCATTGATGTCAATAGGGGTTAGCCTGTCTCCACTCCTCCTGTAGTGCACAACCAGCTCCTTTTTTTTGCGACATTGAGGGAGGGGTTGTTTTCTTGACACCACTGTGTCAGGGTGATGACTCCTACTCTGTAGGCTGCCTCGTTGTTATTTGAGATTAGGCCAATCAGTGTAGTGTCATCAGCAAATTTAATTAGCAGATTGGAGCTGTGGGTGGCGACACAGTCATGGGCATACAGAGGGTAAAGGAGGGGGCTTAGGACACAGCCCTGAGGGGCACCTGTGTTGAGGGTCAGAGGGGCAGAGGTGAGGGAACTCACTCTCACCACTTCCCGGCGATCTGACAGGAAGTCCAGGATGCAGCTGCACAAGGCAGGGTGAAGGCCGAGGACTCTGAGCTTCTTGTCAAGCCTGGAGGGAATTATGGTGTTGAATGACAAATATTTTATACTGGCTTGTATTTAGTTTTGAGTTATGCATGTAGCACTAGTTTAGTCAGTAAGTTTACTCCTATAATTAGAGCTGACCAAGTTAATCACCGAAAACAGTGGCTCACAGAGTATTAACTGTGACACTAATCTACCAGCAGTATTCATCATGATTATCACTGAATATTCAGTGTTCACTCACGAGTGATGAGAACATAGAACAATAGTTTAGTACAGACCCTTCGGCCCACAATGTTGTGCTGACCTTTTAACCTACTCCAAGATCAGTCTAATCCCTCCCTCCCACAGAGCCCTCCGTTTTTCTTTCATCCATGTGCCTCTGTAAGAGTCTCTGAAATTACCCTAATGTACCTGCCTCTGTGTCCAAAGCTGCGTTCCATGCATTTACTAGTCTCTGCGTAACAAAGAAACCTACCTCTGACATCACCCTTGTATTTTCCTCCGATCGCCATAAAATTATGCCCCCACATATTAGCCATCGCTGCCCTGGGAATAAGGCACTGGCTGTCCACTCTATCGATGCCTCTTATCATCTTATACACCTCCAGCAAGTCACATCTCATCCTCCTATGCTTTAAAGAGAAAGCTGAATTCACTCAATCCTCCCTAATCCAGGCAATTTCCTGATAAATCTCTCTAAAACTTCCACATCCTTCCAATAATGAGGCAACTAAAACAACACAATTCTCCAAGTGTGGTCTAACCAGAGTTTATTAGAGCTGCAACACTACCTCACGGTGTGAACTCAGTCCCCTGACTAATAAAGGCCAACACGCCATATGCCTTCTTAACCTCCCCGACAAGCCATACGCCTTCTTAAACTCCCCGACATGCCATACACCTTCTTAACCTCCCCAACACGCCATACACCTTAACCTCCCCGACACACCATACGCCTTCGTAACCTCCCTGACACACCATACACCTTCTTAATCTCCCCGACACACCATACGCCTTCGTAACCTCCCCGACACGCCATACACCTTCTCAACCTCCCCAACACGCCATATGCCTTCTCAACCTCCCCAACACGTCATACGCCACCTTCTTAACCTCCCCAACACGCCATACGCTTTCTTAACCTCCCCGACACGCCATATGCCTTCTCAACCTCGCCGACACGCCATACGCCTTCTCAACCTCCCCGACACGCCATATGCCTTCTCAACCTCGCCGACACGCCATACGCCTTCTCAACCTCCCCAACACGCCATATGCCTTCTCAACCTCCCCAACACGTCATACGCCACCTTCTTAACCTCCCCAACACGCCATACGCTTTCTTAACCTCCCCGACACGCCATATGCCTTCTCAACCTCGCCGACACGCCATACGCCTTCTCAACCTCCCCGACACGCCATACACGTTCTTAACCGCCCCGACACGCCATACACGTTCTCAACCTCCCCGACACGCCATACGCCTTCTCAACCTCGCCGACACGCCATACACGTTCTTAACCGCCCTGACACGCCATACGCCTTCTCAACCTCCCCGACACGCCATACGCCACCTTCTTAACCGCCCCGACACGCCATATGACTTCTCAACCTCCCCAACATGCCATACACCTTCTCAGCCTCGCCGACACGCCATACGCCTTCTCAACCTCCCCGACACGCCATACGCCACCTTCTTAACCGCCCCGACACGCCATATGCCTTCTCAACCTCGCTGACACGCCATACACGTTCTCAACCTCCCCAACACGCCATACACGTTCTCAACCTCGCCGACACACCATACGCCTTCTCAACCTCCCCGACATGCCATACACGTTCTTAACCGCCCCGACACGCCATACACGTTCTTAACCGCCCCGACACGCCATACGCCTTCTCAACCTCGCCGACATGCCATACACGTTCTCAACCGCCCCGACAGGCCATACGCCTTCTCAACCTCGCCGACACGCCATACACCTTTGTAACCTCCCCGACACACCATACACGTTCTTAACCGCCCTATCAACTTGCATGACAACTTTGAAGGATCTACGGACATGGGCCACAAGGTCCCCGTGTTCCTCTACACTGCTAAGAATCATGCCTTTATTCCTGTATTCTGCGTTCGAGTTTGACCTTCCAAATTGTATTACATCACGCTTTTCTGGATTGAACTGCATCTGCCACGTCTCAGCCCAGCTCTGTATCCCAGTCAATGTCCATCCTTGGTGATGTCCTTGCACAACATCATCACCCTTTGTGTTATCTGCAGTTACTAACTCACCCTTCCAATTCCTCATCTATGTCTTTTATAAACCCCATCACAAAGAGCAGGGGTCAGATCAGGACAGATCCCTGTGGAACTCCGCTGGTCACAGACCTCCAGGCAGAGCATGCTCCATCTACTACCACCCTCTGCCTTCTGAGGACAAGCTAATCCTGTGTTCACACAGCTAGGATGCCCTGGATGCCATACTCCCTGGCTTTCTAAAGGAGTTGACCATGGGGAACTTTGTCGATTGCCAAGTATGTGAGACCTCCGTCAGTCAGGGTCTACCATGGACGTTGTGTCCTAGCTGTCTTGATACGCAAGCCTGGACAGTACAATATGGGGAGCAAACTGTTGCCCATCTAGCAAGCTTGCCCTCTCCATGCGTCTGATGAACCCAAAGGAGCGGCAGAGACCAATACAGTTTGACACCAGCAGCATTGCAGGAGTTGCCAATTGGTGTTGAACTCAGCGCAGGACTGCCTTAGAGACTCCAGCTCTGGAATTTTCCCTCGGGGTTTACTCCCAGAGCCTTCCCCAAAAGGCAGAGGAGGTTTGAGATCAGAGTTTTCCTTCTGCTGGGTGAGCTACCAACCACGGCTAACAAGCTCCATCTGCCCGAATCTACACCACATTCACATACGTTCACCAATTTGTTTTGCCACTCCCTCAAAAGAAATCAATCAGGCTCATGAGGCACGACCTGCCCCTCTAAACCAGACTATGCTCCTCCAAATGCTCGTAAATCCTGTCTCTAAGAATCCCCTCCAGTAGTTTGCCCCCCACTGATGTAAAACTCACTGGTCTATAATTCCCAAGATCATCCCTAGTACTTTTTTTGAACAAAGGAGTAACGTTTGCCACCCTCCAGTCTTCTGGAACCATTCCCTTGGCTAGTGAGGACACAAGGGTAATCACCACAGGTGACCCAATCTCTTCCTTTGCTTCCTGTAGTAACCTGGGGAATATCCCATCCAGTCCCAGGAATTTCGCTATTGTAATGCTTTACAGAAGTTCTAGCACATCCTCTTTCTTAACTTCGACATGTTCCGTCACATTAGCCTGTTCTATGCTGACCTCACATTCATCAAGGTCCCTCTCTCTGGTGAATACTGAAGCAAAATATTCATTAAGGACCTTCCTCCTTCCCCTTGGGGCCAGGCACGATTCCTCTTTTCGCACTGATTGCTCCTACTCTCACTCCAGTCACTCCCCGTTCTTCGCCTGTGTGTAGAACACTCTGGACTTTTTCTTACCCTTACTTGCGCAGGCTTTCCCATTTTCTTTCCAGCTTTCCTAAGGCTCTTCTTAAGCTCCTTCCTGGCTACCTTACAACTCTCATGAGATCAGTCTGATCCCTGCTTCCCCTCAACTAAATGTTCCACTTCTCTTTTCAACCATGGTTCCTTTGCCCTACCATCCTTTTCCTGCCTCAATGGGGCAAACCTATCCAGTACCCCATGCATGTGTTTTTTAAACAACCCTCATATTTTCACTGTGCATTTCCCTGAGAACATCTGTTTCAAATTTGCATTCCCAACTTCCTGCCTAATAGCATCATAATTTTCCATCCCCAACTAAAAACATTCTCAAACTGTCTGCTCCCACCCCTTTCCAAAGCTATGCTGAAGGTCAGGGAGTTGTGCTCACCCACTGAGAGATCTGTCACCTGACCAGCTTCATTGCTTCGTGCTCGATTAAGCATGGCCTATCCTATAGTCGACGCGTCCACATATTATATCAGGATTCCTTTCTCACCATGGCTAACAAATTCTGCCCCATCTAAACCTCTTGCACTAAAGACCTCCCAGTCTAGATTAGGGAAGTTGAAGTTATTCTTGACAGCAACCCTGTTATTTTTGTACCTTGCTAAAATCTGAGGCCGACATGCTGTTTGGTGTTTCTTTTGCTATGGGGTGGGGGGGGGGGTTGGATCTAAGAATACTAGGAGACAGAAGAAAAACTATAAACAGAGTGAAACCAATGACAACTGGCCCAACCGTGTACTATCCAAATACTGATGCATACACCAGGTCTGCGAGGGTTTCAAAACACATCATCCAATGCCACTTGTTCTCACAAACATCTTGCTGGCGCCAAGCTGGTGTAAAGTGTTTCCTGTGAAAACATCTCACTGCTCCTGGGTTGTAAAATATCATTCATTGTTTCGTTTGGCAGTAAAGATCATCTTTATGTATCTTTTTATAATGTTTAGGGTTTAAAGAGACAAGGGGTGGCACCACCATGCCAACAAAAGTTTCTTTGCGTGCTATCATGGGTCCATGAGACATAGGTTTGTCACCCCTACCCTAGTGAGAGGACAAGCAATATTTGTGCCACAGAAATGCCAATTAGTGGTCACCTCCAAAAGAAGAGAGCCCTTGGATACTCATTGGCATTATCACTACTACCAACATACTGGGGATCAGCACTGACGACAAACTCAATAACTCAACATCTCCCTGAAAGTAGACAAACAAGCTGAAAGCATATAGCATGCTGGTCTTATGAATCGAGGCATTGAATTCAAAAGTTATGAATTATAAAACTCTAGTTGGGCCGCATCTGGAGTACTGCATTTATCTCTGGGCGCCCCATTAGGTGAAGAAGACCTTGCTTTGTAGATTCAGAATTGGCTTGCCCACAGAAGGCAAAGGGTGTTTGTGGGTGGTTCGTATTCTGCATGGAGGTCGGCAACCAGTGGTGTGCCTCAGGGATCTGTTCTAGGAATCCTCCTCTTCGTGATTTTTATGAATGACCTGGATGAGAAATTAGAATGGTGAGTTAGTAAGTTTGCTGATGACACAAAAGTTGGGGGAGTTGTGGATAGTCTGGGGGGGTTGTCAGAGGTTACAGCAGCACATCGATAGGATGCAGGAGTGACAGATGGAGTTCAACCCAGATAAGTGTGAAGTAGTTCATTTCATTAGGTCAGATTTGAAGACAAAGTACAATATTAATGGTAAGACTTTTGGCCGTGTGGAGGATCTGCGAGAACTTAGGTTCATGTCCTTAGGACACTCAAAGCTGCTGCGCAGGTTGACAGTGTTGCTAAGAAGGTGTATGGTGTGTTGGCCTTCATCAACTATAGGATTGAGTTCAAGAGCTATGAGGTAATGTCACAGCTATATAAGACCTTGGTCAGACCCCACTTGGGAGTACTGTGTTCAGCTCTGGTCACTTCACTACAAGAAGGATGTGGATACTATGGAGAGAGTGCAGAGGAGACTTACAAGGATGTTGCCTGGATTGGAGAGCATGCCTTATGAGAACAGGTTGAGTGAACTTGGCCTTTTCTCCTTGGAGCGACAGAGGGTGAGAGGTGACCTGATAGAGGTGTATAAGATGATGAGATGCATTGATTGTATAGATAGCCAGAGGCTTTTTCCCAGAGCTGAAATGGCTAACACGAGAGGACACAGTTTTAAGGTGCTTGGAAGTAGGTACGAGGGGGATGTCACAGGTAAGTTTTTACACAGAGAGTGGTGGGTGTGTGGAATGCACAGCCAGGTGGTAGAGGCAGAAACAAAAGGGTCTTTTAAGAGCCTCTTAGATAGATAGATGGAGCTCAGAAAAATAGAGGGCTATGTGGTAGGGAGATTCTAGGCGGTTTCTAGAGTAGGTTACATGGTCGGCACAACATTGTGGGCCGAAGGGCCTGTAATGTGCTGTAGATTTCTATGTTTTAGTAAGTTTTCAGATATCAAAAAATGAGGTGGTGGTGTTGTTATTGAAGAAGATTATTGTCGATTACAGAGGTTCTTGATCATTAGAAATGGGCCGAAGAGTGGCAAGTGGATTTCAATACAGGGAAGTGTGAGGTAATGCACTTCGGAAAGTCATACTTGTCTTATGAATAGCAAAGCGCTAGGGAGCGTAATGCAGCACAAATGCAATGCTTGTTGAAAGTCATGTCACAGGTGAAAAAGGTGTTCAGCATGCTTTCCTTCGTTAGTCAGGGCATTGAGTGTAGGACGTCAGAATCAAGATCAGGTTTAATACCAACAGCGTATGTCGTGAAATTTGTTGTCTTTGCGACAGCATTTCAATGCAATACATCATAATAGAGAAAACTATGAATTACAGTAAGTATATATAAAATAGTTAATTTAAGTAAATAGTGCAAAAATAGAAATTTAAAAAGTTGGAGAGTATTTTGTTGTAGTTATGTAAGTCGTTGGTGAAGCCACACTTGGAGTATTGTACATAGCTTAGGTCACCATGTTATTGGAAAAATGTGGTAAACTGGAAAGAATGCAGATTTACTGTCATACGGAGGTGGCTGGGAACGGACCCAAGTGCAAGACACAGACACTGAAGGACTAGGGACAGGACTAGGATACAGGGCGAGGGCAAGGACATGGACAGGAAAATCAGGAACCTGGAACAGGACTGGACAAGAGAGCTAGGAGCCCGGGCTTGGACTCCGAGCCAGAGACTGGACAAGGACCCAGTACCTGAGTCTTGCCTCTGGCTCGGACCCCAGAACTAGGCAAGGACGAGGCTTGGCAGGCAGGCAGGACGAGGCCGGAGTCTTCAGGCTTGAGGCTAGAGGCTAGAGGCTTGGCAGGAGGCAGGAGGCTGGAGTCTTCAGGCTTGAGGCTAGGCAGGAGGCTGGAATCTTCAGACTTGAGGCTAGGCAGGCTCCTCCTGGGCAGGGCGCAGTTGTCCTGGGCAGGGCGCGGTACTCCTGGGCAGGGCGCGGATCACCACCCGACAGAGGCATGGGACAGGAAGGGACAGAACCAACCACAGGTAACGGCAAGACAGCCTGGCTTACCCGACAGAGGCAAGGGACAGGAAGGGACAGAACCAACCTTAGGTAATGGCAAGACGGCCTGACTTACCCGACGGAGGCAAGGGACAGGAAGGGACAGAACCAACCGCAGGTAACAGCAAGATGGCCTGGCTTATCCGACGGAGGCAAGGGACAGGAAGGGAGCTAGGTACGGGGTGGCTCCAGGACAAGACAGCAAGACAAGGCAAGGCTTCAGGCAATGCAAGGCAAGACAGAACTTCAGGCGAGGCGAGAGTTACTGGCAAGGCTTCAGGCTAGGAAACAGAAGGCAGAGGAAGGGATACAAGGAGTAAGGACAAGAACAATCCAGCAGCCATGCCCTGGTCTCTGAAGGTATTTATGCAGCCAGCCCCAACGAGCATCAGCTGCCTCAATTAGAGCTCAATAAGAACAGAAACAGGGTAGACAGGAAAACCTGGAGTGAGGGTTGATGGACCAGACCGTGAACCGGAATACGGACTTCACAGACCGGACCATGACATTTATGAGGAAGTTTGCAGAACTAGAAGCCCTAAATAATAGGCAAAGTTTTGCAAGACTAGGTCTTTATTCCTTGGAACGTAGGAGAACAAGGATCAAACTTATAGAAATGCTTAAAATGATGAGAGGCGTAGATTAGGTAAGTCTTTTCCCAAAGATTGGCAAGACCAAAATTAGGAGGCATAGAGTGAGAGGGGAAAGATTTAAAAAGGACTTGAGGGAGAACATTTTCAGGCAGAGGGTGGTGAGTATATGGAATGAGAGGAAGTGGCTGAGGAAGGTATAAGAGTGTTATTTAAGAAACACTTGGACAGGTACAGAGGAGTGGAGCTTAGGGGGATATGGGCCGAATGCAGGACTAGCCGGGTGGGCACTGTGGTCAGCATGGACTCGTTGGGCTGAAGGGCCTTTATCTGTGCTGTGTGGCTCTGTGATGTTTTCTCTGTAGACACAGGAGACTGCAGATGCTGGAATCTGAAGCTACAGACACTCTAATGGATGAACTCAACAGGTTGAGCAGCATCTGTAGGAAGGGGAGAGATCTGTTGACGTTTTGTTTGGGACCTCAAATCATCCTGGTGCAGAATCTCACCCTAAAATGTTGACAACTTCTTCCCCACCCAGACTCTTACCATTGCTGCTCAACCCACAGAGATCCTCCACTTTTCTGTGATTTTATTCCTTATATAATGGTGGATGCAAGCTTGATTGCAACACTTCAGAAGAGTGTGACTAAGTACATGGATGGGAGGGGTATGTCGATGGGACTCAGCTGAATAACATTTTGGCATGGAGTAGATGGGCTGAAAGACCCATTTCTATGCTGTAGTGCTCCTTGACTCTGTATCAACATACAGTGTGTTATTTAGTATGTTACTTATAAGCTACACAATTGTTCTTTAAATGTTATACATTGCTCATTTACTATCATTTTTTAATATCATTTGGCATTCTACAATAGTCAGTTCATGCTTCATAGTTTTGTAATTTGCTTTAGTTATATTTAAGACCATAGTTTTGGTGAGTTAAATGACTTAACAATCCTAATATAAAATTCTATCATTATATGATCACTATTCCCTAAAAACACCTTAACTAATAGATCCTCAATTAACCCTTTCTGACTGGATGATAACAGATGGCCCGCTTCTTTACTGGATTATCAACATACTTATACATACGCATTATTTTATATCCCTTCACCCTTCTATTCTGGCATCTTCCCCCTTGCTTTCTAATCCTGAAGAAGATTCTCAGCCCGAAATATCAACCATTCATTCATTTCCAGAGATGCTGCCTGGCCTGCTGAGTTCCTCCAGTGTTTTGTGAGTGTTTCTCTGGATTTCCATCATCTGCAGAGTTTCTCATGTTTATAATTCACATAATTTCTTTGCACAATCTGCATATAGATTAGATATCCCCTGTGATCACTACACTACAATGGTCTATAGGTGAGATATCCCCTGTGATCACTACACTACCCTTGTGTATAGGTTAGATATCCCCGTAATCACTACACTACCCTTGTGTATAGGTCAGATATCCCCCGTGATCACTACACTACCCTTGTGTATAGATTAGATATTTCCCATAATCACTACACTACCCTTGTATCTAGGTTAGATATCTCCTGTGATTTTTACACTACCCTTGTGTATTGATTAGATATCCCCCATGATCACTACACTACCCTTGTGCATAGGTCAGATATCCCCCGTGATCACTATGCTACCATTGTGTATAGATTAGATATCCCCCGTGATCACTACACTATCCTTGTGTATAGATTAGATATACCTTGTGATCACTACACTACCCTTGTGTATAGGTTAGATATCCCTTGTGATCACTACACTACCCTTGTGTATAAGTGAGATACCCCCCGTGATCACTATACTACCCTCGTGTATAGGTCCCCGTGATCACTATACTACCCTTGTGTATAGGTGAGATATCCCGTGATCACTACACTACCCTTGTGTATAGATTAGATATCCCCATGATCACTACACTACCCTTGTGTATAGGTTAGATATCCCCCGTGATCACTACACTACCCTTGTGTATAGGTGAGATATCCCCCGTGATCACTACACTATCCTTGTGTATAGATTAGATATACCTTGTGATCACTACACTACCATTGTGTATAGGTTAGATATCCCTTGTGATCACTACACTACCCTTGTGTATAAGTGAGATACCCCCCGTGATCACTATACTACCCTCGTGTATAGGTCCCCGTGATCACTATACTACCCTTGTGTATAGGTGAGATATCCCGTGATCACTACACTACCCTTGTGTATAGATCAGATATCCCCATGATCACTACACTACCCTTGTGTATAGGTCAGATATCCCCTGTGATCACTACACTACCCTTGTGTATAGGTGAGATATCCCGTGATCACTACACTACCCTTGTGTATAGGTCAGATATCCTGTGATCACTACACTACCCTTGTGTATAGGTGAGATATTCTGTGATCACTACACTACCCTTGTGTATTGATTAGATATCCCCATGGTCACTACACTACCCTTGTGTATAGGTGAGATATCCCGTGATCACTACACTACCCTTGTGTATAGATTAGATATTTCCCATAATCACTACACTACCCTTGTGTAGAGGTCAGATATCCCCTGTGATCACTGCACTACCCTTGTTACACACATATCTGATTTCCAGGCAGCACAGTGGCACACTTGATAAAGTTGCTGCCTCAGTCCCATATCCCAAAGACCTGCTGGTTACTATCTGCACCAAGAAACAACTGGCTGCATCAGAGGAGGCAGAGCGATGGTCATTGCTTTGGGTTGAGGACTAAGAACATGGAGAGGAGATGGCCAGTGTAAAGAGGCAAGGGCAGGGGCACTAGGTGAAAATGGAACTGGTTGCACCACTATAATGCCCACAGCCTTTGCCCACCACCCCTTCCTGCTTATCTGTTTGTTCCTTGCCTGTCTCTTTCCCTGTCTTCCTTCACTGCTGTTCCTTCCAACAGCTTTCCGTTCTTAGTATCTCTCCCCCACCCGCCATCCATTCCTCTGCTCATCCCTCTGCCTCTCTCCCATTCTCCCCGTCAACCCACACTGCTGTTTCGTATATGCTAACAACATCAGATGTCCGCAGCTGGGAGAAGCAAGTCTGACATTGTGAACCCTGCCTAATGGCTCCGCTGGCTTCAGGAAGTACATGCTGGCCTTCATCTGTCAAGACATTGAGTGCGGGAGCTGGGGTGTTGTGTAAGCCACACCTGGGTCGACGTGTACACTTCTGGTCATTCTGTTGGAGGAAAGATGGGGTTAAACTGGGAAGAATGCAGAAATTTTTTACAAGGATGTTGCTAGGATTAGGGAGCCTGCATTATAAAGAGAGGTTGGCCAGGCTCATTCTTTATTCCTTGGAGCGTAAGAGAAAGAGGGCTGAATTTTTCAGGTTAGACTCATGAGAGGTATAGATGTGATAGACTGTAAGTGCTGTTTCCTCAGGGTAGGAAAGTCCAGAACTAGGGTGCATAGGATTAGGGTGAGAGGAGAAAGATTTAAAAGACAGAAAAGGCCTGGTCTACCTGGTCTGTAATTCCACAATGTAGCTAATCTCTAACCCTGGTGGAATTTTTCACATCGATGGAATGAATTAAGTGGTTGAGGCAGGCACAATGGTATCATTTAAGAAGCACTTGGCTGGGTACGTGCAGAGGTGGGGCTTGGAGGGAAATGGGCCAAAAGCAGAAAATGGAACTGAATGGGTGGACAATGTGGTCAGCAGGGATCAGTTGGGCCAAAGGGCCTGTATCTATACAGTATCAGTTTATGATTCTAAGTATTTGCCATATTTCCTAAAAGAATACACGGATCCCTTTAGAAATCCAAGGTATGAAACTCTAGCTGGGATGGAGATGTTGTGGAGTCTCTGATTTGGAGCAATCCCTGAGGAATTGTCTGATTTGGCGGGTGGATGAAGCAAATTCCAGAGGCTCGATCTCCCAAACCTACTGCTACTTTGTTCCCAGCAAGACTCCAGTGACTGGGTTCAGGAATATGGTCCCGGGAATCCTGCCAACAAGGCCAACAGTGCAGCACGACAATACTATTTTTGGCTGCCGAGTGACTCGGTCCAAACCAACCCCTGTCATCAGAACACAGCCTTCAGACTAAACATTACTCCGTCCACTTCCAGCTCCTTCTCCCTCTTCCCGACGACCCTCCAGCATTTTCCATCCTTCTCCAGCCGCACTTTCCCAAAACATTAATCAAATACTTTTGTTCACCAGTGTAAAATGAATTGAAGGGGAGTTAATATTTGATTCAGGGGATGCGGGTTTCCTCTGGGTGCGCTGGTTTCCTCCCACAGTCCAAAGGTGTACTGGTTGGTAGGCTAGGTGGTCATTGTAGATTGTCCTGTGATTGGCTAGAGTTAAATCGGGGGTTGCTGGGCAGTGTGGCTCGAAGGGATCGAAGGGCCTATTCTGCACCGTATCGCAATAAAATAAAAAGTAAAAAATATAGAACTGTTTAGACCTGTGAAGAAACTGCAAAGATTTCCAAATCAGGATGGAATGGGACTGGGAGGGGAACCTGTGGGTGGTGGTGGCCCCTGCACTCATTAATCTTGTGATGGTACAAGTGGCACACTTTCACATTTTTATAGGAAAGATATGGTTAAACTGGAAAGTGCAGAGAAGGATGTTGCTATGACTAGAGGATCTAAGTTATAGGGAGAGGTTGACCAGGCTGGGTCTTCATCCTTGGAACGCCGGGGAATGAGAGGTGGCCTTATAGAAATATTTAATACACATAAGGTGGATGGAAGCTGTATTTTCCCCAGGGTAAGGAAGTTCAAAACTAGGGAGCATAGTTTAGGGTGAAAGGGGAAAGATCTAAAAAGGACCTGAGGGGCAACGTTTTCCACACACAGGGCGGTGAGTACAGTGGATTCCAGTCAATTGGAACATCGGGACCAGTGCATTTTTGCCCAATTAAGCAGCTTCCCCGATTAGCTAAAGTTTCTTTGAAATAATTAAAAAGATATAAAAAAGACAAACTGAGTAACAAATTCTGTATTTAAATGAAATGCAAAGCAAACTAAAACACTACCCCATACTACGACAGTACTATAAAATTGTGTTTTAGTTCCTAATACCTATTGGCCTAGGAGTTCATCCATGTCACGTTCTTTTGACTATAAATGAACAAAATCAACACAGACACTGTGTGCAGATAGTGTATTGCCTTCATACAATGCTGTAATGATTCCATCCTCCAAATCTTCATCTTCATTGTAACATTCAAGGTGATTGTCAATACCTTCAAATTCTTCGTAGTTCCTAACTTGTTGAGGTAGTAAAATCTTTTCATTTCGTTTCTGGCATCTCCATGCCTGAACGCTTGAAACTGCAGTGAGCAAATCAGTTCTGAATTGCCTTACTGCTCATTTCTCAGCAACTATCAGTGACAGAAATCACTGCTTTTGAGCACAAACGCATGCAATTGACACTATTTAAAAACTGTTCACTCTAAGCACAGTGCAGCGTCAAATGGCCAACGCAAATGCTAGATAGAAGCTGTTTCGCAACAGCGTCCTGTCCCAGTTAAGTGGCATAGTTTCTCAAATAAATGAAGGGAATCCCGGCTATTTTCTGAAGTAGTTTTTCTTCTTTAAGAGTTGTCCCAAACAAGCGACAGTTCCAATTAACCAGTACCCACTGAATGTGGAACGAGCTGCCAGAGGAAGTGGTTGAGGCAGGTACAATATAATCATTAAGGAAGAACTTGGTTAGGTACATGATGGGGGAGCGAATACAGGAAATTGGAACTAGCTGGTTGGGCACAGTGGTTAGCATGAACTGGTTGGGCTGAATGGCCTCTATCTGTGCTGTATTGTACTCTGACTCTAAAGCCATAATTTATAGTCTAAACCCTCTGACTGAGTGGGTTCAGGTCTACAGGGGTTTGGAGTTAGCTACATTGTGGAATTACAGAGCAGGTAGTCCAGGCCTATTGATCACTGGGCTTGTAACACAGTCACCTCACACCACCCATTGGCATCGTTCTGCTCAACATTATAACATTGTTGAAGACTCCTAAAAAGAAGGCGATGCTCCAAGAAGGTGACATCCATCGTCAAGGACCCCCATCACCCACATGCCCTCTTCTTATGAATGCCATCAGCGACGAGGTACAAGAGCCTGAAGACCCACACTCAACGTTTCAGGAACAGCTTCTTCCCCTCTGCCATCAGATTTCTGAATGGTCCCTGAAGCAATGAACCCTACCTCACTGTTATGTTCTCTTCTTGTACTATGTATGTATTTAAAATAATTCTTATTATAAGTTGCTGTTGTATATTACATACTGCTGCTGCAAAACCATAAATGTCATGACACATGTCAGTGATAGCAAACCTGACCCGGAGTGAACACCACATGTTATTATTAGCTTCTTGCTTGTAACAACTTGCTGTGTGCAAATTGCTGGCCATATTTCAAATTCCAACAATATTTAATTGGCTTTATGAGAACACTCAGAGCTCTTTTATTGTCATTTGGAAATGCATACATGCATTAAGAAATGATACAATGTTTCTGCGGAGTGATATCACAGAAAAACAGGACAAACCAAAGATTAACACTGACAGAACCACATAATTATAACATATAGTTACAGCAGTGCAAAGCAATACCATAATTTGATGAAGAACAAACCATAAAAAATGTCTCAAAGTCCCCGAGTCGATCGATTCCCGAGTCCCTGATAGCAGGCGGCAAAAGGGAGAAACTCCCTACCATAAACCTCCAGGCACCATCAACTTGCCGATGCCTTGGAAGCAGCCGACCACAGCCGACACTGAGTCCATCCATCCGAAAACTTCGAGCCTCCAACCAGCCCCTCCGATACAGCCTTCCGAGCGCCTTCAACCTTGCCCCGGCTGCTGAAACACGCAAAGCCGAGGATTCGGGGCCTTCTGCTCTGGATATTCTGGTTACCACACAGTAGCAGCGGCAGCAAAGAGGGCATTTCAGAAGTTTCTCCAGATGTTCCTCTGTACTCTCACGTCCCTCTCCATCAAATCAGAATTGTGCATGGTCCCCTACCTGACAGATTACAGATATTATTCACCGGAGAGGCCGTGCGTGCCGCCATCTTCTCCTCATATACAAGTATTTCCCTGTGAACGATTACTAGAACGGGGCACCATTGTAGCAGTTTCCACAATGCCCCCACAGCTAGAGGTGTCAGAGCTCAGAGTTCAATTCCGGTGCCACTGGTAAGGAGTGTGTATGTTCTCACCTCGACCTACCGGTTATTAGGTTAATGTTCTCACCTTGACCATGTGGATTTCCTCCCACAGTCCAAAGACCTACTGGTTACGAGGTTAATTGGTGATTGTAAATCGTCCTGTGATCAGGCTAGGGTGAATTAAACAGGTTTGTTTGGTGCTGCTTGTTGAGCCAGAAGGGCCTGTTCCCCTCTAAGTAAAATAAATATCTAAATACAGGAGCAGATTTAGACCATTCTGGTTTTTCTCTCTCAATCCCATTCTCCTGCCTTTTCCCTGTAACCCTTCGACACTTGCCAGTCAGGAACCTATCAATCGCTGCTTTACACCCAATGACTTGGCCTTCACAGCCGTCGGTGACAACATTTTCCACTGATTCACTGCTCTCTGGCCTCATCTCAGTTTTAAAGGGTTGTCCCTTCATTCTAAGGCTTCGCCCTCAGATCCTTGACTCTCCTCCATTCTCTCCACGTCCACTCTATCCAGACCTTTCAGTAGAACATAGAAATCTACAGCACATTACAGGCCCTTCGGCCCACAATGTTGTGCCGACCATGTAACCTACTCTAGAAACTGCCTAGAATCTCCCTAACGCAAAGGCCTCCAATTCTATAAGCTCCGTGTACCTTTCTAAGAGGCTCTTAAAAGACCCTGTTGTATCCCCCTCTACCACTGTCACTGGCAGTGCATTCCACACACTCACCACTCTCTGTGTGAAAAACTTCCCTCTGACATCCCCCTTGTATAGGGTTGCTAACTTTCTCATTCCCAAGTAAGGGACAAAAGTAGCAGTCAAATACGGGACACTTGCGTTTACCCCGAGAAAGACTACCATGACCATGAAGCCTTGCGCGGCGGGCACCGGTGTGCGCATGTGTTTACGTGCCGATTTTTTTCCTCACAAATTGGTTTTGGCTTAATCTTCCCGACTACATTGTACATACATTATTTCTACTTTATATAGGCTGTGTATTTATCATATCATTCCTGTTTTTACTATATGTTAGTGTTATTTTAGGTTTTATGTGTTATTTAGTATGATTTGGTAGGTTATTTTTTGGATCTGGGGACGCTCAAAAATTTTTCCCATATAAATTAACGGTAATTGCTTCTTCGCTTTACACCATTTCGGCACGAAAGGTTTCATTGGAACGCTCTACCTTGGCGGGGGAAATACGGGACAAGGGCGGTTCCGTATGGGACAAACCTATTTAACCCAATATATGGGATGTCCCGGCTAATACGGGACAATTGGCAACCCTACGTGGGCCTTGTACCTACCTCCAAGCATCTTAAAACTATGCCCCCTCATGTTAGCCATTTCAGCCCTGGGAAAAAGCCTCTGGCTATCCACACGATCAAAGATGACCTCCAATCCTTCTGAGCTCCATTGTGTATAGGCCCAGAGGCATTAAATGCTCCTCATAGGTTAAGTCTTTCTGTCCTAGGATTATTCTTGTGAACCTCCTCTGGACCCTTTCTTCAGACACGGGGCCCAAAGCTGCTGACAATATTCCAAATGCCAACCCCTTTGCTGAGGGTTGGGAGCAGTGACACGGGTACACCTCCCCTCCAATAGTGGTGCTGTGGGATTTACCTCTACGTGCGGTTGTGTTGCAGGGACCTTCCTGTCAGCCTTCACGGTACTGTGCGGCGCCCGTACGGACGTTCCGAACCGCCATGTGTGCTGCGCCTTCATGCTGAACGTGGTCGCTGCGTTCATTCAGATTGTCACAGCGGTGGTGATCGTGGGCTGGATCATGAGCATCTTCTGGGGAATGGACATGGTCGCCCTCGCCAGTAAGTGAAAGGTGACAGTCACTCAAATTCCACACCCACCCACCCCCAACCTGTTCTAAAGCGAACGCCCTGTCCCTGGATCCTTGGGCTGATCTGAAAACACTCCAACTACTGTCCCTACTTGACTCTTAAGATGGCTTCATCCACCATCCTCAAATGGCCAACCCATCACTGACTTCCTGTTCAACTCCCACAACACAATTCCTCACTCATTAACTCCCCTTTCTCCTGACCCTGACTGCAGACAAAGGATCTCAACTCAACACATTGACTCCCTAGATGCTGCCTTACCTCCAAAGTTCCTCCAGCATTTTGTGTGTTGCTCCAGACTGCGGCCTCCTGTGTCTCCCCTTTTGAAGGCAGCTTCCACCACCCCTACACCCAGTGAGTTCATATTCAGAACCTTCTCCAGGTAAATATGTTTCCGCGTAGAGCACCCCCAACCTCCATCACCTATTTTCATCTCCCTAACCCGTCTGGTTCCACCCACCCTCTTCTCCTAGTGGTTCTCCTTCCCCCATCTGTTTCAATCCCCTATGCACGTCTCCCCTAATGCTTCCCATCATCGCCTCCCTCACATTAGGTTCCAGAACTGGTAGCCTTCGTGTCCCATTGGCATCCTCCAGCAGCTATCTACTACCTTCACTATCGCTGGCCTTACTTCACTCCTTCTGCCCATTATCCTTCACTTCTCTTCAGTCCACCGATTACCTACTGGCCCAGCCTCAACGCTCCGCTCTCCCCTTTAGTGCCAGCCATCTCCCCCCTCCATTCTCAGTCCAATGGTCTTGACCCCATAACGCCAACAGTTACTCAGCTACCACAAATGCTGCTCAACCCGCTGAGGTCCTCCAAGGTTTTCCCTCACATTTGCCTCTTTTCTCCTTCGGTCCAAATCAGGTCCATGAACCATCCGCTGAACCCCCACTAAACCCACCATGATTCTGTCCACCACTGGTCAAATCCCCTCTTCATTGGTCGACCTTCCCCAGCCTCTCTCAGGGACCATCTGTCACTACTTGACCAGATTGGACATAATCTTTTTCATGTGGACTAACCGGTATTTAATCATTGCCTTCCTGCACGTGGCCAAGTGGTTAAGGCTTTGTCTAGTGATCTGAAGGTCGCTAGTTCGAGCCTCAGCTGTGGCAGGGTGTTTGTGTCCTTGAGCAAGGCACTTAATCACACGTTGCTCTAGTGTCTGTGCGAGGAATGACGCCCCACACAGACTTCCAATCTGCGCCTTGTAAGGCATGAAAATGCCCGACGCAGGCTTCTCATGGTCTGAGTCGACGTTCCCCCCTTCCTGCTTCTGTCCTTCTTATCCTGCAGGGAGAGAGAGGGAATTCACTTGATTAAACTGCATTGAGTGCGTTTGCTGAAGAAGTGTAACATCTGCCAAATGCCTGCTTATCTCACTAGGGAGACATTCAGAAGGACTGAGGAATTCCAGGGTAGAAATCACAAAAACATTAGCAGGCAGGTCCAACTAGTGGCTAAGAAAGCAAAAGGCATCTTGGCCTTTAATGTGAAGGGGTTGGAGTTTAAGTATGGGGAGATTTTGTTACAGTTGTACCAGGTGTTGGTGAGACACCTGGAGTACAGTGCATAGTTTTGGTCCATTTACCTATGAAAGGATACAGTCACATTGAAGGTAGTGCAAAGGAAAGTTACTGGGGTAATTCTTGGAATGAGAGGGTCGGCCTATCGAGAGAGACTGGGCAGCCTGTCTCAGTAATCCATAGAGCTCAGATAAGTGAGGGGTGATCTTACTTAAACTGACGAGGTCCTGAAGGGGCTTGGCTGGGTTGAGTTTTAAGTGTTTCCACTTGTGGGGAGAGCCTTGAACAAGGGGACATTAACTGCAAGATAAGGGCTGGTTGTTTAAAACTGAGGGATGGAACAACTTCTCCCAGAGGGTAGTGAATCTCTGGAATTTCCTACTCCTGAGGGTGCTGGAGGCTGGATTATTAAAAACGTAGAACAGTACAGCTCAGGGACCTCTCCTCTGATCTACGATGTTGTGCCAAACTAATGACACTTAATTCCTTCTGCCTGAACAAAGTCCTTATCCTCCATTCTCAGCACATTCATGTGCCTGTCTAGGAGCCTCTTAAACCTTCTCCTCTACCATCCCAGACGTCACATCTCAGGAAGCCTCCACTCTCTGGGTAAAAAGAAACTTGTCCTGCACACTTTCCTTGAATTTATCCCTTCCACCTTAAAGCCCTTTGGTGTTAGACATATTCTCACTGGAAAGGTATCCGATCTCCATCACAGCACAGCTTTATCCAGCCTCTCCTTATAGCTCACACGCTCTAATCCAGGCCACATCCTCACCGAAGCAGGCTTGGCATCTTTCCTATAATGGGGTCATAAACAAGACAAAATCCCGAAACGCTGACTGTACTTTTTTTCCATCCATGCTGCTGAGTTCCTCCAGCATTTTGTGTTTGTTGCTTCCTATAATGGGGCAAACTGAATTGAACTTACTTGCATTTAAGGTGAATTTAGATAAATATTTGAGAGGTTGAGGAATTGAGGGTTGTGAAGAACTGGCACAGAAGAGGCCGGCATCGCGCGGCTGAATAACAGGTTTGGGTCTAGTGGCCTACTCCTCCTCCTATTGCCATGTCTGGTTTGGTGTCCACCTGTGGCAAGGACGGGTGACCTTCACTTTCTGACATGTCCTTTTTTTCCTGTTGACAGCCTACAGGGAACATGGAATTACTCAACAGCTGTAGTTCTCCAGGGGTCTTCGGAAAGTTGAAGGCATCTCCACCTGTTCCCCACCTGCAACAGTGATTGGTCACCCCCCCCGTCAGGCACCTCGGAAGACCCCCAGCACCCAGACTTCAACTGGGCTGATTGAGGAGGGAGAACAAAATTAAACAAGGAGCAACAGAACAATTCTCTCTCCCCACCCCATTTTCACCCAATCACCCTCCCTACTCTTCCCACCCCATCTTCACCCAATCACCCTCCCTCCCCTCCCACCCCATCTTCACCCAATCACCCTCCCTCCCCTCCCACCCCATCTTCACCCAATCACCGAACAATCGACCTGCCTCGCTTGCCTTTCCTCCTTGCTGGAGTAGCACTCGTCACCATTCCCTCAAAGAGCTCGATGTCCGGACTGAACATCGAGCTGCCTGGAAAATTCCCACATCAATTCCTTTCTCACAGATCCCAGGACTCCCCACATTAAGTCCTTTTTTGTGTGGTCTTTTGCAGTAAGTTAAATATTCCAAACTGTCCCTCGTTTAAAAAAGATTTTGAAGGACATTGCGAATTAACAGTCCTCCTTTCAAATTAAAAATTATGTTGGAACAACACAGTCCGGGGAATTTAAATAGTACCAAGTGACAGTGAAGATGGTGTGACCACTATGGACACATAAGGCAAGATTTCATCAAGAAATGTCAACGGTTCCTCACCCCTCTCCCCATAAATGCTGCTCGAGGCGCTGGTTCCTCAATGTAGTCTGCCCATGATGTTCCTTCTTCTCTTGGCATCTTAAATGGAGCCAATTTGCAACAAATAGTGATTAATATCAGCAGTTAATGAAAAGTATTAATCCAGCAAGAGGTGCTTGATGGTCAGCATGTATTTGATGGGCTGAAGGGCCTGTTTCTGTGCTCTGTGATGACAATTTCATGGTCAAAATAATGGGCGGTCAAGATCTTGATGAGATGTCATCCAGTTCCTTGGACTCGATGATGATCCCGGCACTCGAAGGAAATGGGGAGGAGGGATTCGGCCTGTTAGTGCTCCCGGCACTCGAAGGAAATGGGGAGGAGGGATTCGGCCTGTTAGTGCTCCCGGCACTCGAAGGAAATGGGGAGGAGGGATTCGGCCTGTTAGTGCTCCCGGCACTCGAAGGAAATGGGGAGGAGGGATTC
This sequence comes from Mobula birostris, assembly GCF_030028105.1. Lineage (NCBI taxonomy): Eukaryota > Metazoa > Chordata > Chondrichthyes > Myliobatiformes > Myliobatidae > Mobula > Mobula birostris. The sequence continues at coordinate 129,915,744 of NC_092371.1, forward strand.
GGCCTGTTAGTGCTGTTGCAAGGACTGCAGTCCGATCCTCAGCGCCTGTACAGAATTAGCAGGCTGACCCTGTAACCCCGTGTATTCCTGCCTGCTACTTCCCACATCCCAATGCTGCGTTGGCACATTAAACTGGCCGCAGGAAGCTAGCTCTAGGGTGGGTGGGCGACCAGGAGAATTGGGGAGGAGAGTGGAAGAGAGACTAAGGTGAGGGTTTGTTACTGGTGGGATTCCTCGGATGGGGGCTAGCTGGGACCTAGTGGACTGAATGGCTTCTGTGTTACAATAAGGATAAGGATAAGCCCCTTCTCAACTCCTTCTGTAGGTCCAGCCCTGACTCAAATTTGTACTGCAAGGAAACAGGCCTGTCATTCCATCAAGTGCATTCTGACCTTCAACCACCCGTTTACTGGAATCCCATTTTATTCTCCCCACAGTCTACCCCCTCACCATACACCAGAGGCAATTTACAGTTGACCACCAATCCTTGCGATGTGGGAGAGTGTGCAAACTCCAAACAGACAGTGCCCGAGGTCAGGGTCGAACCTGGCTCACCATGGCTGTGAGACAGAGGCTCGACCAACTGGGCCTCTGCGCCGCCCCCCAGTTCCCGCTCGGCTTTCTACAGCAGGGAAAGCAAAAAGCTGTGACCGAGCTGCAGCTATACACAGTCAGCTCAAGGGAAGGTAACCGTTATTGTTTCCAAACTTTGTGGCTTCTGGGAGGACTGGGAACGGCCAATGGTTTTGTGTGTGCTTAGCCTGTCTTTAGAGTAATTGTCAGTTTGTAGTAAGTGTTCGCCATACTGGTGAGCCTCGCTCTGCTCCCAGGCTGGCCTGGAAGAAGGTGTTGTTCCCCTACTGAGGGCACTCTGTTGCCATGCTGAGTTCTGGAAGTCCGGAGATTAAATTCTTTGCATTGAATGACAAGGAAGCTGTTGGATTCTACACACCTAGCTGAGCAGCCTTGTAGTTGGCCTCTGAGTATTGCTGGCAAGGAAACAAATCTAATTAACTCAAATTACTGTCCTGGTGAAGTAGTGTACATAATTACCCACTCGGCTTTTAACCACTGATCACACAGATTCACACAGCTTCAGCCTCTGCCTCAGAACAAGAGGGCAGGAACGGGTGTGAGTCTCACAGACAGACAGACAGACACACACACACACACACACACACACACACACGGGGGGGAAGAGTGTGGGTCTCTCACACACACACACACACACACACACACACACACACACACACACGGGGGAAGAGTGTGGGTCACACATACACACACACACACACACACACACACAGGGGAAGAGTGTGGGTCTCACACACACACACATGGGGGGGAAGCGTGTGGGTCTCTCACACACACACACAGGGCAGGAGTGGGTGTGGGTGTCACACACACACACACACACACAGATGGGGGGGAAGAGTGTGGGTCTCTCACACACACGCAGGGCAGGAGTGGGTGTGGGTGTCACACACACACACACACACACACACATGGACACATGGGGGGGAAGAGTGTGGGTCTCTCTCACACACACGCAGGGCAGGAGTGGGTGTGGGTGTCACACACACACACACACAGAGGGCAGTAACCCCTGTGGATCACACACATACACGGCAGGAAAGGTATGTCTCACACAGAGGCACGACCCAGTGATACAACGGATAGACCTGCTGTCTTGCAGCCTCAAGAGTATCCGGGTTGATCCTGACTTCTGCTGCTTTCGCTGTGGAGTTTGCACGTGCGTTTCCTTGGGTGCTCCCACATCCCAAAGGTGTGCAGGTTCAGTAAATTGCGCCAGTGTGTAAGTGAGGGTAGAATAGGTGTGGGGGGTTAATAAAGAATCTGGCAAGAATAGGTTGGAGAGGAAGTTGGTGGGGTGAGATTGTTCTGTGTGCCAGGACAGGCGGGCCGAATCACCTTCTCCTGTGTCATATGGAAATGTTCATTCAGACACTAGACTGACTTGGGAGATGTCACCGAGGGGATCACCCCGTGATAGAAAGTTTAGACTGAGCGCGTCAGAGCAATCACCGCACCCAAAACTCAGCATAAGCGGGAACAAACCTCCCAAGGATTCCCGGCGTTCTTATCCAAACATTCCCGCTCTTTGGATCTGTTGCTGCTGCTGTTGCGATGAGTTTCTTTTTACATAAAATCAGTGTTTGTGTTGAAGCTTCTGACGTAAATTCTCCGTTCCATCTGTGTTTGGGAAATCGACTCCCCGGAGCTGTTTGCTATTCAGGTATTTAGCACGAAGAATTGTTTCTCTGTAATGTACCACTGTAACTGACCCTCTGTAACGTAAATATACATATGTTCTTTTAATCAATAATTATGAGGGTCATATTTGAATTTTCTGTTTTTCCTTCGGTCAGGATGGTGAGGGTTATTTTGTACCCAACACCCCTCTTTTATTGCCTCTGAGGTAGCGGCTACTGCCCCTCCTTCCCAACTCCCCTCCACTTCACCTCCCACCCCTCCCTCCTTCCCAACTCCCCTCCACTTCACCTCCCACCCCTCCCTCCTTCCCAACTCCCCTCCACTTCACCTCCCACCCCTCCCTCCTTCCCAACTCCCCTCCACTTCACCTCCCACCCCTCCCTCCTTCCCAACTCCCCTCCACTTCACCTCCCATCCCCTCCCTCCTTCCCAACTCCCCTCCACTTCACCTCCCATCCCCTCCCTCCTTCCCAATTTCCTTGCACTTCACCTCCCACCCCTCAACTTCACCTCCCACCCCTCCCTCCTTCCCAACTCCCCTCCACTTCACCTCCCACCCCTCCCTCCTTCCCAACTCCCCTCCACTTCACCTCCCATCCCCTCCCTCCTTCCCAATTTCCTTGCACTTCACCTCCCACCCCTCAACTTCACCTCCCACCCCTCCCTCCTTCCCAACTCCCCTCCACTTCACCTCCCACCCCTCCCTTACTTCCCCTCCCTTTACTCACCTCGCCCCTCCTATATTGCCTCTCTCTTCTTGAATTCTCACACCCTGCCCTTCTTGTTCCCTCCCTTACTACCATTCCTACTCCATTCTTTTTTTCTCCATCTCTGCGCTCGCTCCCTCCCTCCCACCCTTGGTGGTAAACATGGAAGTACTGACTTCAGTGCGTAGATGGGTATTCCAGTTTGCAATATCTACTGGCTGAGTTATGCAGAATATACTGGGGCAGCACTGACTCCAATACCGTACATACAGGGAGGGAGCATTATTCAGTGCACTATACACAGGGGCTGTTACAGACTACGTACTGGGTGCTGCTCACACATAGGAATACAGACTGTAGTGTACATTTGAGTGTTACACACCACACTCTCAATGCAGCCTCTTCTGTGTCACGTACCTGGCCTCACCTATCACCTTCCAGCTTATACTCCCTCCCTCGCTCACCCCGTTACTGGGGCATCTTCTCCCCTTCCTTTTCAGTCCTGATGAATGTTCTCGGCTCAAAGCGTTGACTGTTCATTCCTCTCCATAGATACTGCCTGACCTGCTGAGTTCCTCTGGCATTTTGTGTGTGTCACTCTGAATTTCCAGCACCTGCAGAATCTTTTGTGTTTATACTGTATGAGGACTGACCTGCTCCTCCTATCAATAAAGTCATAGCTGCTCTGGTATCTTGTGTAATTCCCCACCTGGTCCCCACCACTCTGCTGGTGGCCTGGTCCATTCCAACCGGAGCCTGCAGCAGGGAGAGGAAAGGAAGTGGCTCTCCCCACGCCAGCCAGTGGACAGGGTGACCCAAGGGTGAAGGGTTTCCGCAAAGGAGTGGTCACATCTGTCTGCTTGGTCGCTGGTTCTGCCCCTTCCACACATCTCAAGGAGATCAATTCTCAATTATCCAGAACTTTCTGAATGATGAGTTTGGGATTTTTAATGAAACTCATATTCAGGACTTTGGTGAAACAGGATGTGTTCATATTCTGCACTGCTGGATTTATATATTACCACACCTCAACATACTTGCAGTACACTTGCAGAATACTATTTTTAGACATTAGTCAGTGCTATAATTATTTTTCCTGCAAATTGGGTGGTTTTAAAGTGCACAGGAACCAGAGTCTGCGTGATCAGGAAGATAATATGGGGGCCAGGGCCCTGGAGAGTTGGAAACATTTCCTTGCAGAATGGAGATTGGAGGAATCAGAGCCCTGAAGAGTGGGAGCTGGGGCCCTGAGAGCGAGAATATGGGAACGAGGGCCTCGGAGAGTGGTCAGAGTGAGATTTGGACAATGGGAAGCAGGGTCCTGGAGAGTGAGAAACATGGTCCCGGAAAGAGGGGAGAGTGGAAACATGGTCCTGGAGAGTGGGGAGAGTGGAAAACATGGTCCCGGAGAGTGGGAAACATTGTCCCGGAAAGAGGGGAGAGTGGGAAACATGGTCCCGGAGAGTGGGGAGAGTGGGAAACATGGTCCCGGAGTGTGGGGAGAGTGAGAACAATGGTCCCGTAGAGTGGGAAACATGGTCCCGGAGTGTGGGGAGAGTGGGAAACATGGTCCCGGAGTGTGGGGAGAGTGGGAACTATGATCCCGGAGAGTGGGGAGAGAGGGCACATTATCCCGGAGAGTGGGGAGAGTGGGAAATATGATCTCAGAGAGTGGGAAACATGATCCTGGAGAGTGGGGTGAGTGGGAAACATGGTCCGGGAGAGTGGGGGGAGTGGAAAACATGGTCCCGAAGAGTGGAGAGAGTGGAAAACATAGTCCCGCAGAGTGGAGAGAGTGGGAAACATGATCCCGGAGAGTGGGGAGAGTGGGAAACATGGTCCAGAAGAGTGGGAAACATGGTCCTGGAGAGTGGGAAACATTGTCATGGAGAGTGGGAAGAGTGGGAAACATGGTCCTGGAGAGTGGGAAACATTGTCATGGAGAGTGGGAAGAGTGGGGAACATGGTCCTGGAGACTGGAAAACATGATCCCGGAAGGGTGGGGAGAGTGGGAAACATGGTCATGGAGAGGGGGGAGAGTGGGAAACATGATCCTGGACAGTGGGGAGAGTGGAAACATGGTCATGGAGAGTGGGAACATGGTCCCGGAGAGTGGGAAACATGATCCTGGAGAGTGGGGTGAGTGGGAAACATGGTCCGGGAGAGTGGGGGGAGTGGAAAACATGGTCCCGAAGAGTGGAGAAAGTGGAAAACATAGTCCCGCAGAGTGGAGAGAGTGGGAAACATGATCCCAGAGAGTGGGGAGAGTGGGAAACATGGTCCAGAAGAGTGGGAAACATGGTCCTGGAGAGTGGGAAACATTGTCATGGAGAGTGGGAAGAGTGGGAAACATGGTCCTGGAGAGTGGGAAACATTGTCATGGAGAGTGGGAAGAGTGGGGAACATGGTCCTGGAGACTGGGAAACATGATCCTGGAGGGGGGGGAGAGTGGGAAACATGGTCATGGAGAGGGGGGAGATTGGGAAACATGATCCTGGACAGTGGGGAGAGTGGAAACATGGTCATGGAGAGTGGGAACATGGTCCCGGAGAGTGGGAAACATGATCCTGGAGAGTGGGAAACATGGTCCTGGAGAATGCTAAACATGGTCCCGGAGAGTGGGGAAAGTGGGAAACATGGTCCCAGAGAGTGGGGAGAGTGGGAAACATGGTCCCGGAGAGTGGGGAGAGTGGGAATCAAGATCCTGGAGAGTGGGGAGAGTGGAAAACATGATCCCGGAGAGAGGGGAGATTGCAAACATGGTCATGGAGAGTGGGTAACATGATCTCGGAGAGTGGGAAACATGGTCCCGGAGAGTGGGAAACATGGTCCCGGAGAGTGCTGAGAGTGGGAAACATGATCCCGGAGAGTGAAGAAACATGGTCCCGGAGAGTGGGAATCATGATCCTGGAGAGTGGGAAACATGGTCCCAGAGAGTGGGAAACATGATCCTGGAGAGTGGGGAGAGTGGGAAACATGGTTCCGGAGACTGGGAAAAGTGGGAAACATGGTCCTGGAGAGTGGTGAGAGTGGGAATCATGGTCCGGGAGAGTGTGGAGAGTGGAAACATGGTCATGGAGAGTGGGGAAACATGGTCCCGGAGAGTGGGAAACATGGTCTCCGAGAGTGGGGAGAGTGGAAAACATGGTCCCGGAGAGTGGGAAACCTGATCCTGGAGAGTGAGGAAACATGGTCCCGGAGGGTGGGAAACATGATCCTGGAGAGTGGGAAACATGGTCCCGGAGAGTGCTAAACATGTTCCCGGAGAGTGAGGAGAGTGGGAAACATGGTCCCAGAGAGTGGGGAGAGTGGGAAACATGGTACCGGAGAGTGGGGAGAGTGGGAATCATGATCCTGGAGAGTGGGGAGAGTGGAAAACATGATCCCGGAGAGGGGCGAGATTGCAAACATGGTCATGGAGAGTGGGTAACATGATCCCGGAGAGTGGAAAACATGGTCCCGGAGAGTGGGGAGAATGGGCAACATGGTGTCAGGAGTGGGGAGAGTAGGAAACATGGTCCCGGAGAGTGGGAAACATGGTCCAAGAGAATGCGGAGAGTGGGAAACATGGTCCGGGAGACAGGGGAGAGTGGGAAACATAGTCCGGGAGAGTGGGGAGAGTGGTAAACATGGTCCCGGAGAGTGGAGAGAGTGGGAAACATGGTCATGGAGAGTGAGGAGAGTGGGAAGCATGGTTCTGGAGAGTGGGGAGAGTGGGAAACATGGTCATGGAGAGTGGGGAGAGTGGGAAACATGGTTCCGGAGAGTGGGAAACATGGTCCCGGAGAGCGGGGAGAGTGGGAAACATGGGCCCGGAGAGTGGGGAGAGTGGGAAACATGGTCCCAGAGAGTGGGAAGAGTGGGAAACATGGTCGCAGAGAGTGGGAAACATGGTCCCGGAGAGTGGGGAGAGTGGGAAACATGATCCCGGAGAGTGGGGAGAGTGGGCAACATGGTGTCAAAAGTGGGGAGAGTAGGAAACATGGTCCGGTAGAATGGGAAGAGTAGGAAACATGGTCCCGGAGAGTGGGAAACATGGTCCAAGAGAATGCGGAGAGTGGGAAACATGGTCCGGGAGAGAGGGGAGAGTGGGAAACATGGTCCGGGAGAGTGGGGAGAGTGGAAAACATGGTCCCGGAGAGTGGAGAGAGTGGGAAACATGGTCATGGAGAGTGGGAAGAGTGGGAAACATGGTTCCGGAGAGTGGGGAGAGTGGGAAACATGGTCATGCAGAGTGGGGAGAGTGGGAAACATGGTTCCGGACAGTGGGGAGAGTGGGAAACATGGGCCCGGAGAGCGGGTAGAGTGGGAAACATGGGCCCGGAGAGTGGGGAGAGTGGTAAACATGGTCCCGGAGAGTGGGGAGATTGGGAAATATGGTCCCAGAGAGTGGGGAGTGTGGGAAACATGGTCGCGGAGAGCGGGGAGAGTGGGAAACATGGTTCCGGAGAGTGGGGAGAGTGGGAAACATGATCATGGCAAGTGGGAAACATTATCCCGGAGAGTGGGAAACATGGTCTGCGAGAGTGGAGAGAGTGGTAAACATGGTCATGGAGAGTGGGGAAAGTGGGAAACATGGTTCTGGAGAGTGGGGAGAGTGGGAAACATGGGCCCGGAGAGCGGGGAGAGTGGGAAACATAGTCATGGAGAATGGGGAGAGTGGGAAACATGGTTCTGGAGAGTGGAGAGAGTGGGAAACATGGGCCCGGAGAGCGGGGAGAGTGGGAAACATGGGCCCAGAGAGTGGGGAGAATGGGAAACATGGTCCTGGAGAGTGGGGAGAGTGGGAAACATTGTTCCAGAGAGTGGGAAACATGGTCCTGGAGAGTGGGGAGAGTCGGAAACATGGACCCGGAGAGTGGGGAGAGTGGGAAACATGATCACGGAGAGTGGGGAGAGTGGGCAACATGGTGTCAGAGAGTGGGTAGAGTAGGAAACATGGTCCGGGAGAATGGGAAGAGTGGGAAACATGGTCCTGGAGAGTGGGAAACATGGCCCGGGAGAATGGGAGAGTGGTAAAATGGTCCTGGAGAGTGAGGAGAGTGAAAAACATGGACCTAGAGAGTGGGGAGTGTGGGAAACATGGACCCGGAGAGTGGGGAGAATGGGAAACATGGTCCCGGAGAGTGGGGAGAGTGGGAAACATGGTCATGGAGAGTGGGGAGAGTGGGAAACATGGTCTCCGAGAGTGGGGAGAGTGGGAAACATGGTCCCGGAGAGTGGGAAACATGATTCTGGAGAGTGGGGAGAGTGGGAAACATGGTTCCGGAGAGTGGGAAAAGTGGGAAACATGGTCCTGGAGAGTGGTGAGAGTGGGAATCATGGTCCCGGAGAGTGTGGAGAGTGGAAACATGGTCATGGAGAGTGGGGAAACATGGTCCCGGAGAGTGGGAAGCATGGTCTCTGACAGTGGGGAGAGTGGGAAACATGGTCCCGGAGAGTGGGAAACCTGATCCTGGAGAGTGAGAAACATGGTTCCGGAGAGTGGGGAGAGTGGGAAACATGATCCCGGAGAGTGGGGAGAGAGGGCAACATGGTGTCAGGAGTGGGGAGAGTAGGAAACATGGTCCAGGAGAATGGGAAGAGTAGGAAATATGGTCCCGGAGAGTGGGAAACATGGTCCGAGAGAATGCGGAGAGTGGGAAACATGGTCCGGGAGAGAGGGGAGAGTGGGAAACATGGTCCGGGAGAGTGGGGAGAGTAGGAAACATGGTCCCGGAGAGTGGGAAACATGGTCCAAGAGAATGCGGAGAGTGGGAAACATGGTCCGGGAGAGAGGGGAGAGTGGGAAACATGGTCCGGGAGAGTGGGGAGAGTGGGCAACATGGTGTCAGAGAATGCGTTGAGTAGGAAACATGGTCCGGGAGAATGGGAAGAGTGGGAAACATGGTCCCGAAGAGTGGAGAGAGTGGGAAACATGGTCCAGAAGAGTGGGAAACATGGTCCTGGAGAGTGGGAAACATTGTCATGGAGAGTGGGAAGAGTGGGGAACATGGTCCTGGAGACTGGGAAACATGATCCCAGAAGTGGGGGGAGAGTGGGAAACATGGTCATGGAGAGGGGGGAGAGTGGGAAACATGATCCTGGACAGTGGGGAGAGTGGAAACATGGTCATGGAGAGTGGGAACATGGTCCCGGAGAGTGGGAAACATGATCCTGGAGAGTGGGAAACATGGTCCTGGAGAATGCTAAACATGGTCCCGGAGAGTGGGGAGAGTGGGAAACATGGTCCCGGAGAGTGGGGAGAGTGGGAATCATGATCCTGGAGAGTGGGGAGAGTGGAAAACATGATCCTGGAGAGAGGGGAGATTGCAAACATGGTCATGGAGAGTGGGTAACATGATCTCGGAGAGTGGGAAACATGGTCCCGGAGAGTGAGAAACATGGTCCCGGAGAGTGCTGAGAGTGGGAAGCATGATCCCGGAGAATGAAGAAACATGGTCCCGGACAGTGGGAATCATGATCCTGGAGAGTGGGAAACATGGTCCCAGAGAGTGGGAAACATGATCCTGGAGAGTGGGGAGAGTGGGAAACATGGTTCCGGAGAGTGGGAAAAGTGGGAAACATGGTCCTGGAGAGTGGTGAGAGTGGGAATCATGGTCCCGGAGAGTGTGGAGAGTGGAAACATGGTCATGGAGAGTGGGGAAACATGGTCCCGGAGAGTGGGAAACATGGTCTCCGAGAGTGGGGAGAGTGGAAAACATGGTCCCGGAGAGTGGGGAGAATGGGAAACATGGTCCTGGAGAGTGGGGAGAGTGGGAAACATTGTACCAGAGAGTGGGAAACATGGTCCTGGAGAGTGGGGAGAGTCGGAAACATGGACCCGGAGAGTGGGGAGAGTGGGAAACATGATGACGGAGAGTGGGGAGAGTGGGAAACATGATCACGGAGAGTGGGGAGAGTGGGAAACGTGGGCCCGGAGAGCGGGGAGAATGGGAAACATGGGCCCGGAGAGTGCGGAGAGTGGTAAACATGGTCCCGGAGAGTGGGGAGAGTGGGAAACATGGTCCCGGAGAGTGCTGAGAGTGGGAAACATGATCCCGGAGAGTGAAGAAACATGGTCCCGCACAGTGGGAATCATGATCCTGGAGAGTGGGAAACATTGTCCCAGAGAGTGGGAAACATGATTCTGGAGAGTGGGGAGAGTGGGAAACATGGTTCCGGAGATTGGGAAAAGTGGGAAACATGGTCCTGGACAGTGGTGAGAGTGGGAATCATGGTCCCGGAGAGTGTGGAGAGTGGAAACATGGTCATGGAGAGTGGGGAAACATGGTCCCGGAGAGTGGGAAGCATGGTCTCTGACAGTGGGGAGAGTGGGAAACATGGTCCCAGAGAGTGGGAAACCTGATCCTGGAGAGTGAGAAACATGGTTCCGGAGAGTGGGGAGAGTGGGAAACATGATCCCGGAGAGTGGGGAGAGAGGGCAACATGGTGTCAGGAGTGGGGAGAGTAGGAAACATGGTCCAGGAGAATGGGAAGAGTAGGAAATATGGTCCCGGAGAGTGGGAAACATGGTCCGAGAGAATGCGGAGAGTGGGAAACATGGTCCGGGAGAGAGGGGAGAGTGGGAAACATGGTCCGGGAGAGTGGGGAGAGTAGGAAACATGGTCCCGGAGAGTGGGAAACATGGTCCAAGAGAATGCGGAGAGTGGGAAACATGGTCCGGGAGAGAGGGGAGAGTGGGAAACATGGTCCGGGAGAGTGGGGAGAGTGGGCAACATGGTGTCAGAGAATGCGTTGAGTAGGAAACATGGTCCGGGAGAATGGGAAGAGTGGGAAACATGGTCCCGAAGAGTGGAGAGAGTGGGAAACATGGTCCAGAAGAGTGGGAAACATGGTCCTGGAGAGTGGGAAACATTGTCATGGAGAGTGGGAAGAGTGGGGAACATGGTCCTGGAGACTGGGAAACATGATCCCAGAAGTGGGGGGAGAGTGGGAAACATGGTCATGGAGAGGGGGGAGAGTGGGAAACATGATCCTGGACAGTGGGGAGAGTGGAAACATGGTCATGGAGAGTGGGAACATGGTCCCGGAGAGTGGGAAACATGATCCTGGAGAGTGGGAAACATGGTCCTGGAGAATGCTAAACATGGTCCCGGAGAGTGGGGAGAGTGGGAAACATGGTCCCGGAGAGTGGGGAGAGTGGGAATCATGATCCTGGAGAGTGGGGAGAGTGGAAAACATGATCCTGGAGAGAGGGGAGATTGCAAACATGGTCATGGAGAGTGGGTAACATGATCTCGGAGAGTGGGAAACATGGTCCCGGAGAGTGAGAAACATGGTCCCGGAGAGTGCTGAGAGTGGGAAGCATGATCCCGGAGAATGAAGAAACATGGTCCCGGACAGTGGGAATCATGATCCTGGAGAGTGGGAAACATGGTCCCAGAGAGTGGGAAACATGATCCTGGAGAGTGGGGAGAGTGGGAAACATGGTTCCGGAGAGTGGGAAAAGTGGGAAACATGGTCCTGGAGAGTGGTGAGAGTGGGAATCATGGTCCCGGAGAGTGTGGAGAGTGGAAACATGGTCATGGAGAGTGGGGAAACATGGTCCCGGAGAGTGGGAAACATGGTCTCCGAGAGTGGGGAGAGTGGAAAACATGGTCCCGGAGAGTGGGGAGAATGGGAAACATGGTCCTGGAGAGTGGGGAGAGTGGGAAACATTGTACCAGAGAGTGGGAAACATGGTCCTGGAGAGTGGGGAGAGTCGGAAACATGGACCCGGAGAGTGGGGAGAGTGGGAAACATGATGACGGAGAGTGGGGAGAGTGGGAAACATGATCACGGAGAGTGGGGAGAGTGGGAAACGTGGGCCCGGAGAGCGGGGAGAATGGGAAACATGGGCCCGGAGAGTGCGGAGAGTGGTAAACATGGTCCCGGAGAGTGGGGAGAGTGGGAAACATGGTCCCGGAGAGTGCTGAGAGTGGGAAACATGATCCCGGAGAGTGAAGAAACATGGTCCCGCACAGTGGGAATCATGATCCTGGAGAGTGGGAAACATTGTCCCAGAGAGTGGGAAACATGATTCTGGAGAGTGGGGAGAGTGGGAAACATGGTTCCGGAGATTGGGAAAAGTGGGAAACATGGTCCTGGACAGTGGTGAGAGTGGGAATCATGGTCCCGGAGAGTGTGGAGAGTGGAAACATGGTCATGGAGAGTGGGGAAACATGGTCCCGGAGAGTGGGAAGCATGGTCTCTGACAGTGGGGAGAGTGGGAAACATGGTCCCGGAGAGTGGGAAACCTGATCCTGGAGAGTGGGAAACATGGTTCCGGAGTGTGGGGAGAGTGGGAAACATGTTCCGGAGAGTGGGGAGAGAGGGCAACATGGTGTCAGGAGTGGGGAGAGTAGGAAACATGGTCCAGGAGAATGGGAAGAGTAGGAAATATGGTCCCGGAGAGTGGGAAACATGGTCCGAGAGAATGCGGAGAGTGGGAAACATGGTCCGGGAGAGAGGGGAGAGTGGGAAACATGGTCCGGGAGAGTGGGGAGAGTGGTAAACATGGTCCCGGAGAGTGGAGAGAGTGGGAAACATGGTCATGGAGAGTGTGGAGAGTGGGGAGAGTGGGAAACATGGTTCCGGAGAGTGGGGAGTGTGGGAAACATGGTCCCGGAGAGCGGGGAGAGTGGGAATCATGGTCCCGGAGAGTGGGGAGAGTGGGAAACATGGTCATGGTGAATGGGAAACATGATCCCAGAGTGTGGGAAACATCGTCCTGGAGAGTGGGGAGAGTGGGAAGCATGGTCATGGAGAGAGGAGAGATTGGGAAACATGGTTCCGGAGAGTGGGGAGAGTGGGAAACATGGACCCAGAGAGCGGGGAGAGTGGGAAACATGGTTCCGGAGAGTGGTGAGAGTGGGGAACATGGGCCCGGAGAGCGGGGAGAGTGGGAAACATGGGCTCGGAGAGTGGGGAGAGTGGGTAACATGGTCCTGGAGAGTGGGGAGAGTGGGAAACATGATCCCAGAGAGTGGGGAGAGTGGGAAATATGATCCCGGAGAGTGGGGAGAGTGGGCAACATGGTGTCAGGAGTGGGGGGAGTAGGAAACATGGCCCGGGAGAATGGGAAGAGTAGGAAACATGGTCTCGGAGAGTGGGAAACATGGTCCGAGAGAGAGGGGAGAGTGGGAAACATGGTCCCGGAGAGTGGAGAGAGTGGGAAACATGGTCCTGGACAGTGGTGAGAGTGGGAATCATGGTCCCGGAGAGTGTGGAGAGTGGAAACATGGACATGGAGAGTGGGGAAACATGGTCCCGGAGAGTTGGAAACATGGTCTCCGAGAGTGGGGCGAGTGGGAAACATGGTCCCGGAGAGTGGGAAACCTGATCCTGGAGAGTGGGAAACATGGTTCCGGAGATTGGGGAGAGTGGGAAACATGATCCGGGAGAGTGGGGAGAGTGGGCAACATGGTGTCAGGAGTGGGGAGAGTAGGAAACATGGTCCGGGAGAATGGGAAGAGTAGGAAATGTGGTCCCGGAGAGTGGGAAACATGGTCCGAGAGAATGCGGAGAGTGGGAAACATGGTCTGGGAGAGAGGGGAGAGTGGGAAACATGGTCCGGGAGTGTGGGAAGAGTGGGAAACATGGTTCCGGAGAGTGGAGAGAGTGGGAAACATGGTCCCGGAGAGTGGAGAGAGTGGGAAACATGGTCATGGAGAGTTTGGAGAGTGGGGAGAGTGGGAAACATGGTTCCGGACAGTGGGGAGAGTGGGAAACATGGTAATGGAGAGTGGGGACAGTGGGAAACATGGTTCCGGAGAGTGGGGAGAGTGGGAAACATGGTCCAGAAGAGTGGGAAACATGGTCCTGGAGAGTGGGAAACATTGTCATGGAGAGTGGGAAGAGTGGGGAACATGGTCCTGGAGACTGGGAAACATGATCCCAGAAGTGGGGGGAGAGTGGGAAACATGGTCATGGAGAGGGGGGAGAGTGGGAAACATGATCCTGGACAGTGGGGATAGTGGAAACAAGTTCATGGAGAGTGGGAACATGGTCCCGGAGAGTGGGAAACATGATCCTGGAGAGTGGGAAACATGGTCCTGGAGAATGCTAAACATGGTCCCGGAGAGTGGGGAGAGTGGGAAACATGGTCCCGGAGAGTGGGGAGAGTGGGAATCATGATCCTGGAGAGTGGGGAGAGTGGAAAACATGATCCTGGAGAGAGGGGAGATTGCAAACATGGTCATGGAGAGTGGGTAACATGATCTCGGAGAGTGGGAAACATGGTCCCGGAGAGTGAGAAACATGGTCCCGGAGAGTGCTGAGAGTGGGAAGCATGATCCCGGAGAATGAAGAAACATGGTCCCGGACAGTGGGAATCATGATCCTGGAGAGTGGGAAACATGGTCCCAGAGAGTGGGAAACATGATCCTGGAGAGTGGGGAGAGTGGGAAACATGGTTCCGGAGAGTGGGAAAAGTGGGAAACATGGTCCTGGAGAGTGGTGAGAGTGGGAATCATGGTCCCGGAGAGTGTGGAGAGTGGAAACATGGTCATGGAGAGTGGGGAAACATGGTCCCGGAGAGTGGGAAACATGGTCTCCGAGAGTGGGGAGAGTGGAAAACATGGTCCCGGAGAGTGGGGAGAATGGGAAACATGGTCCTGGAGAGTGGGGAGAGTGGGAAACATTGTACCAGAGAGTGGGAAACATGGTCCTGGAGAGTGGGGAGAGTCGGAAACATGGACCCGGAGAGTGGGGAGAGTGGGAAACATGATGACGGAGAGTGGGGAGAGTGGGAAACATGATCACGGAGAGTGGGGAGAGTGGGAAACGTGGGCCCGGAGAGCGGGGAGAATGGGAAACATGGGCCCGGAGAGTGCGGAGAGTGGTAAACATGGTCCCGGAGAGTGGGGAGAGTGGGAAACATGGTCCCGGAGAGTGCTGAGAGTGGGAAACATGATCCCGGAGAGTGAAGAAACATGGTCCCGCACAGTGGGAATCATGATCCTGGAGAGTGGGAAACATTGTCCCAGAGAGTGGGAAACATGATTCTGGAGAGTGGGGAGAGTGGGAAACATGGTTCCGGAGATTGGGAAAAGTGGGAAACATGGTCCTGGACAGTGGTGAGAGTGGGAATCATGGTCCCGGAGAGTGTGGAGAGTGGAAACATGGTCATGGAGAGTGGGGAAACATGGTCCCGGAGAGTGGGAAGCATGGTCTCTGACAGTGGGGAGAGTGGGAAACATGGTCCCGGAGAGTGGGAAACCTGATCCTGGAGAGTGGGAAACATGGTTCCGGAGTGTGGGGAGAGTGGGAAACATGTTCCGGAGAGTGGGGAGAGAGGGCAACATGGTGTCAGGAGTGGGGAGAGTAGGAAACATGGTCCAGGAGAATGGGAAGAGTAGGAAATATGGTCCCGGAGAGTGGGAAACATGGTCCGAGAGAATGCGGAGAGTGGGAAACATGGTCCGGGAGAGAGGGGAGAGTGGGAAACATGGTCCGGGAGAGTGGGGAGAGTGGTAAACATGGTCCCGGAGAGTGGAGAGAGTGGGAAACATGGTCATGGAGAGTGTGGAGAGTGGGGAGAGTGGGAAACATGGTTCCGGAGAGTGGGGAGAGTGGGAAACATGGTCCCAGAGAGTGGGGAGTGTGGGAAACATGGTCCCGGAGAGCGGGGAGAGTGGGAATCATGGTCCCGGAGAGTGGGGAGAGTGGGAAACATGGTCCTGGACAGTGGTGAGAGTGGGAATCATGGTCCCGGAGAGTGTGGAGAGTGGAAACATGGACATGGAGAGTGGGGAAACATGGTCCCGGAGAGTTGGAAACATGGTCTCCGAGAGTGGGGCGAGTGGGAAACATGGTCCCGGAGAGTGGGAAACCTGATCCTGGAGAGTGGGAAACATGGTTCCGGAGATTGGGGAGAGTGGGAAACATGATCCGGGAGAGTGGGGAGAGTGGGCAACATGGTGTCAGGAGTGGGGAGAGTAGGAAACATGGTCCGGGAGAATGGGAAGAGTAGGAAATGTGGTCCCGGAGAGTGGGAAACATGGTCCGAGAGAATGCGGAGAGTGGGAAACATGGTCTGGGAGAGAGGGGAGAGTGGGAAACATGGTCCGGGAGTGTGGGAAGAGTGGGAAACATGGTTCCGGAGAGTGGAGAGAGTGGGAAACATGGTCCCGGAGAGTGGAGAGAGTGGGAAACATGGTCATGGAGAGTTTGGAGAGTGGGGAGAGTGGGAAACATGGTTCCGGACAGTGGGGAGAGTGGGAAACATGGTAATGGAGAGTGGGGACAGTGGGAAACATGGTTCCGGAGAGTGGGGAGAGTGGGAAACATGGTCCAGAAGAGTGGGAAACATGGTCCTGGAGAGTGGGAAACATTGTCATGGAGAGTGGGAAGAGTGGGGAACATGGTCCTGGAGACTGGGAAACATGATCCCAGAAGTGGGGGGAGAGTGGGAAACATGGTCATGGAGAGGGGGGAGAGTGGGAAACATGATCCTGGACAGTGGGGAGAGTGGAAACATGTTCATGGAGAGTGGGAACATGGTCCCGGAGAGTGGGAAACATGATCCTGGAGAGTGGGAAACATGGTCCTGGAGAATGCTAAACATGGTCCCGGAGAGTGGGGAGAGTGGGAAACATGGTCCGAGAGAATGCGGAGAGTGGGAAACATGGTCCGGGAGAGAGGGGAGAGTGGGAAACATGGTCCGGGAGAGTGGGGAGAGTGGTAAACATGGTCCCGGAGAGTGGAGAGAGTGGGAAACATGGTCATGGAGAGTGTGGAGAGTGGGGAGAGTGGGAAACATTGTTCCGGAGAGTGGGGAGAGTGGGAAACATGGTCCCAGAGAGTGGGGAGTGTGGGAAACATGGTCCCGGAGAGCGGGGAGAGTGGGAATCATGGTCCCGGAGAGTGGGGAGAGTGGGAAACATGGTCATGGTGAATGGGAAACATGATCCCAGAGTGTGGGAAACATTGTCCTGGAGCGTGGGGAGAGTGGGAAGCATGGTCATGGAGAGTGGAGAGATTGGGAAACATGGTTCCGGAGAGTGGGGAGAGTGGGAAACATGGACCCAGAGAGCGGGGAGAGTGGGAAACATGGTCTCCGAGAGTGGGGAGAGTGGGAAACATGGTCCCAGAGAGCGGGGAGAGTGGGCAACATGGTGTCAGGAGTGGGGAGAGTAGGAAACATGGTCCGGGAGAATGTAAGGAGTAGGAAATATGGTCCCGGAGAGTGGGAAACATGGTCCGAGAGAATGCGGAGAGTGGGAAACATGGTCCGGGAGAGTGGAGAGAGTGGGAAACATGGTCATGGAGAGTGTGGAGAGTGGGGAGAGTGGTAAACATGGTCCTGGAGAGTGGGGAGAGTGGGAAACATGGTCCCGGAGAGTGCTAAGAGTGGGAAACATGATCCCGGAGAGTGAAGAAACATGGTCCCAGACAGTTGGAAGCATGGTCTCCGAGAGTGGGGAGAGTGGGAAAGATGGTCCCGGAGAGTGGGAAAACTGATCCTGGAGAGAGGGAAACATGGTTCCGGAGTGTGGGGAGAGAGGGAAACATGCTCCCGGAGAGTGGAGAGAGTGGAAAACATGATCCCGGAGAGTGGGGAGAGTGGGGAACATGGTGTCAGGAGTGGGGAGGGTAGGGAACATGGTCCGGGAGAATGGGAAGAGTAGAAAACATGGTCCCGGAGAGTGGGAAACATGGTCCGGGAGAGAGGGTAGAGTGGGAAACACAGTCCGGGAGAGTGGGGAGAGTGGTAAACATGGTCCCGGAGAGTGGAGAGAGTGGGAAATATGGGCATGGAGAGTGGGGAGAGTGGGAAACATGGGCCCGGAGAGCGGGGAGAGTGGGAAACATGGTCTCCGAGAGTGGGGAGAGTGGGAAACATGGTCCCAGAGAGCGGGGAGAGTGGGCAACATGGTGTCAGGAGTGGGGAGAGTAGGAAACATGGTCCGGGAGAATGTAAGGAGTAGGAAATATGGTCCCGGAGAGTGGGAAACATGGTCCGAGAGAATGCGGAGAGTGGGAAACATGGTCCGGGAGAGAGGGGAGAGTGGGAAACATGGTCCGGGAGAGTGGAGAGAGTGGGAAACATGGTCCCGGAGAGTGGAGAGAGTGGGAAACATGGTCATGGAGAGTTTGGAGAGTGGGGAGAGTGGGAAACATGGTTCCGGACAGTGGGGAGAGTGGGAAACATGGTAATGGAGAGTGGGGACAGTGGGAAACATGGTTCCGGAGAGTGGGGAGAGTGGGAAACATGGGCCCGGAGAGCGGGGAGAGTGGGAAACATGGGCCCGGAGAGTGGGGAGAGTGGTAAAATGGTCCCGGAGAGTGGGGAGAGTGGGAAACATGGTCCCAGAGAGTGGGGAGTGTGGGAAACATGGTCCCGGAGAGCGGGCAGAGTGGGAAACATGGTCCCGGAGAGTGAGAAGAGTGGGAAACATGGTCATGGCGAGTGGGACACATGATCCCAGAGTGTGGGAAACATGGTCCTGGAGAGTGGGGAGAGTGGGAAGCATGGTCATGGAGAGTGGAGAGAGTGGGAAACATGGCTCTGGAGAGTAGGGAGAGTGGGAAACTTGGGCCCGGAGAGTGGGGAGAGTGGGAAACATGGTCCCGGAGAGTGGGGAGAGTGGAAACGTGGTCATGGAGAGTGGGGAAACATGGTCCCGGAGAGTGGGAAACATGGTCTCCGAGCGTGGGGAGAGTGGGAAACATGGTCCCGGAGAGTGGGAAACCTGATCCTGGAGAGTGGGAAACATAGTTCCGGAGAGTGGAGAGAGTGGGAAACGTGATCCCGGAGAGTGGGGAGAGTGGGCAACATGGTGTCAGGAGTGGGGAGAGTAGGAAACATGGTCCGGGAGAATGGGAAGAGTAGGAAATATGGTCCCGGAGAGTGGGAAACATGGTCCGAGAAAATGCGGAGAGTCGGAAACGTGGTCCGGGAGAGAGGGGAGAGTGGGAAACATGGTCCGGGAGAGTGGGGGGAGTGGTAAACATGGTCCCGGAGAGTGGAGAGAGTGGGAAACATGGTAATGGAGAATGTGTGGAGAGTGGGGAGAGTGGGAAACATGGTTCCAGAGAGTGGGGAGAGTGGGAAACATGGGCCCGGAGAGCGGGGAGAGTGGGAAACATGGTCCCGAAGAGTGGGGAGAGTGGGAAACATGGTCCCAGAGAGTGAGGAGTGTGGGAAACATGGTCCCGGAGAGCGGGCAGAGTGGGAAACATGGTCCCGGAGAGTGGGGAGAGTGGGAAACATGGTCATGGCGAGTGGGAAACATGATCCCAGAGTGTGGGAAACATGGTCCTGGAGAAGGGGGAGAGTGGGAAGCATGGTCATGGAGAGTGGAGAGAGTGGGAAACATGGCCCTGGAGAGTGGGGAGAGTGGGAAACATGGTTCCGGAGAGTGGGAAACATGGTCCTAGAGAGTGGGGAGAGTGGGAAACATGGACCTGGAGAGTGGGGAGAGTGGGAAACATGGACCCAGAGAGTGGGGAGTGTGGGAAACATGGTCCCGGAGAGTGGGGAACATGAACCTGGAGAGTGGGAATCATGGTCTCCGAGAGTGGGGAGAGTGGGAAACATGGTCCCGGAAGGTGGGAAACATGAACCCAGAGGGCGGGATACATGGTCCTGGAGAGTGGGGAGAGTGGGAAACATTGTCATGGAGAGTGGGGAGAGTGGGAAACATGGCTCCGGAGAGTAGGGAGAGTGGGAAACATGGGCCCGAAGAGCGGGAAGCGTGGGAAACATGGACCTGGAGAGTGGGGAGAGTGGGAAACATTGTCCCGGAGAGTGGGAAGAGTGGGAAACATGGTCATGGAGAATGGGAAACATGATCCCAGAGGGCGGGATACATGGTCCTGGAGAGTGGGCAGAGTGGGAAAGATGGTCATGGAGAGTGGGGAGAGTGGGAAACATGGCTCTGGAGAACGGGGAGAGTGGGAAACATGGGCCCGGAGAGTGGGGAGAGTGGTAAACATGGTCCTGGAGAGTGGGGAGAGAGGGAAACATGGTCCCGGAGATTGCTGAGAGTGGGAAACATGATCCCGGAGAGTGAAGAAACATGGTCCCAGACACTCATGGTTTCCGAGAGTGGGGAGAGTGGGAAAGATGGTCCCGGAGAGTGGGAAAACTGATCCTGGAGAGGGGGAAACATGGTTCCGGAGTGTGGGGAGAGAGGGAAACATGATCCCGGAGAGTGGGGAGAGTGGAAAACATGATCCCGGAGAGTAGGGAGTGTGGAAACATGGTCATGGAGAGTGGGGAAATATGGTCCCGGAGAGTGAGGAAACATGATCCTGGAGAGTGGGAAACATGGTGACAGAGAGCGGGAAATATGGTCCCAGAGAGTGCTGAGAGTGGGAAACATGATCCCGGAGAGTGGGGAGAGTGGAAAACATGGTCCCGGAGAGTGGGAAGAGTGAGAAACATGGTCGCAGAGAGTGGGAAACATGGTCCAGGAGAGTGGGAAACATGGTCCTGGAGAGTGGGGAGTGTGGGAAACATGATACCGGAGAGTGGGGAGAGTTGGGAACATGGTGTCAGGAGTGGGGAGGGTAGGAAACATGGTCCGGGAGAATGGGATGAGTAGAAAACATGGTCCCGGAGAGTGGGAAACATGGTCCGAGAGAATGCGGAGAGTGGGAATCATGGTACGGGAGAGAGGGGAGAGTGGGAAACATGGTCCGGGAGAGTGGGGAGAGTGGTAAACATGGTCCCGGAGAGTGGAGAGAGTGGGAAACATGGTCATGGAGAGTGTGGAGAGTGGGGAGAGTGGGAAACATGGTTCCGGAGAGTGGGGAGAGTGGGAAACATGGGCCTGGAGAGCGGGGAGAGTGGGAAACATGGGCCCGGAGAGTGGGGAGAGTGGGAAACATGGTCCCAGAGAATGGGGAGAGTGGGAAACATGGTCATGGAGAGTGGGAAACATGATCCCAGAGAGTGGGAAAAATGGTCTCTGAGAGTGGGGAGAGTGGGAAACATGGTCCCGGAGAGTGGGAAACATGATCCCAGAGGGTGGGATACATGGTCCTGGAGAGTGCAGAGAGTGGGAAACATGGTCATGGAGAGTCGGGAGAGTGGGAAACATGGCTTCGGAGAGTGTGGAGAGTGGGAAACGTGGGCCCGGAGAGCGGGGAGAGTGGGAAACATGGGCCCGGAGAGTGCGGAGAGTGGTAAACATGGTCTCGGAGAGTGGGGAGAGTGGGAAACATGGTCCCGGAGAGTGCTGAGAGTGGGAAACATGATCCCGGAGAGTGAAGAAACATGGTCCCGGACTGTGGGAATCATGATCCTGGAGAGTGGGAAACATGGTCCCAGAGAGTGGGAAACATGATTCTGGAGAGTGGGGAGAGTGGGAAACATGGTCATGGAGAGTGGGGAGAGTGGAAAGATGGTCATGGAGAGTGGGGAAACATGGTCCCGGAGAGTGGGAAACATAGTTCCGGAGAGTGGGGAGAGTGCGCAACATGGGCCCGGAGAGCGGGGAGAGTGGGAAACATGGTCCCGGAGAGTGGGGAGAGTGGAAAGATGGTCATGGAGAGTGGGGAAACATGGTCCCGGAGAGTGGGGAGAGTGGGAAACATGATCCCGGAGAGTGGGGAGAGTGGGCAACATGGGGTCAGGAGTGGGGAGAGTAGGAAACATGGTCCGGGAGAATGGAAAGAGTAGGAAATATGGTCCCGGAGAGTGGGAAACATGGTCCGAGAGAATGCGGAGAGTGGGAATCATGGTACGGGAGAGAGGGGAGAGTGGGAAACATGGTCCGGGAGAGTGGGGAGAGTGGTAAACATGGTCCCGGAGAGTGGAGAGAGTGGGAAACATGGTCATGGAGAGTTTGGAGAGAGGGGAGAGTGGGAAACATGGTTCTGGAGAGTGGGGAGAGTGGGAAACATGGTCATGGAGAGTGGGGACAGTGGGAAACATGTTTCCGGAGAGTGGGGAGAGTGGGAAACATGGGCCCGGAGAGCGGGGAGAGTGGGAAACATGGTCATGGAGAGTGTGGAGAGTGGGGAGAGTGGGAAACATGGTTCTGGAGAGTGGGGAGAGTGGGATACATGGTCCGAGAGAATGCGGAGAGTGGGAAACATGGTCATTGAGAGTGGGAAACATGATCCCGGAGAGTGGGAAACATGGTCTCCGAGAGTGGGGAGAGTGGGAAACATGGTCCCGGAGAGTGGGAAACATGATCCCAGAGGGTGGGATATATGGTCCTGGAGAGTGGGGAGAGTGGGAAACATGGTCATGGAGAGTGGGGAGAGTGGGAAACATGGCTCCGGAGAGTGGGGAGAGTGGGAAACGTGGGCCCGGAGAGCGGGGAGAGTGGGAAACATGGGCCCGGAGAGTGCGGAGAGTGGTAAACATGGTCCCGGAGAGTGGGGAGAGTGGGAAACATGGTCCCGGAGAGTGCTGAGAGTGGGAAACATGATCCCGGAGAGTGAAGAAACATGGTCCCGAACAGTGGGAATCATGATCCTGGAGAGTGGGAAACATGGTCCCAGAGAGTGGGAAACATGATTCTGGAGAGTGGGGAGAGTGCGAAACATGGTCCGGGAGAGAGGGGAGAGTGGGAAACATGGTAATGGAGAGTGTGGAGAGTGGGGAGAGTGGGAAACATGTTTCCGGAGTGTGGGGGAGGAGTGGGAAACATGGTCCCGGAGAGTGGGAAACATGATCCCGGAGAGTGGGAATCATGGTCTCCAAGACTGGGGAGAGTGGGAAACATGGTCCCGGAAGGTGGGAAACATGATCCCAGAGGGCGGGATACATGGTCCTGGAGAGTGGGGAGAGTGGGAAAGATTGTCATGGAGAGTGGGGAGAGTGGGAAACATGGCTCCGGAGAGTAGGGAGAGTGGGAAACATGGGCCCGGAGAGCGGGAAGAGTGGGAAACATGGACCCGGAGAGTGGGAAGAGTGGGAAACATGGTCATGGAGAATGGGAAACATGATCCCAGAGGGCGGGATACATGGTCCTGGAGAGTGGGGAGAGTGGGAAAGATGGTCATGGAGAGAGTGGAGAGTGGAAACATGGTCATGGAGAGTGGGGAAACATGGTCCCGGAGAGTGGGAAGCATGGTATCTGACAGTGGGGAGAGTGGGAAACATGGTCCCGGAGAGTGGGAAACCTGATCCTGGAGAGTGGGAAACATGGTTCCGGAGAGTGGGGAGAGTGGGAAACATGATCCCGGAGAGTGGGGAGAGAGGGCAACATGGTGTCAGGAGTGGGGAGAGTAGGAAACATGGTCCAGGAGAATGGGAAGAGTAGGAAATATGGTCCCGGAGAGTGGGAAACATGGTCCGAGAGAATGCGGAGAGTGGGAAACATGGTCCGGGAGAGAGGGGAGAGTGGGAAACATGGTCCCGGAGAGTGGGGAGAGTGGGAAACATGGTCCCAGAGAGTGGGGAGTGTGGGAAACATGGTCCCGGAGAGCGGGGAGAGTGGGAATCATGGTCCCGGAGAGTGGGGAGAGTGGGAAACATGGTCATGGCGAGTGGGAAACATGATCCCAGAATGTGGGAAACATCGTCCTGGAGAGTGGGGAGAGTGGAAAGCATGGTGATGGAGAGTGGAGAGATTGGGAAACATGGTCCCGGAGAGTGGGGAGAGTGGGAAACATGGGCCCAGAGAGCGGGGAGAGTGGGAAACATGGTTCCGGAGAGTGGGGAGAGTGGGAAACATGGGCCCAGAGAGCGGGGAGAGTGGGAAACATGGTTCCGGAGAGTGGGGAGAGTGGGCAACATGGTGTCAGGAGTGGGGGGAGTAGGAAACATGGCCCGGAAGAATGGGAAGAGTAGGAAACATGGTCCCGGAGAGTGGGAAACATGGTCCAAGATAATGCGGAGAGTGGGAAACATGGTCCGGGAGAGAGGGGAGAGTGGGAAACATGGTCCGGGAGAGTGGGGAGAGTGGGCAACATGGTGTCAGAGAATGCGTTGAGTAGGAAACATGGTCCGGGAGAATGGGAAGAGTGGGAAACATGGTCCCGAAGAGTGGAGAGAGTGGAAAACA
Organism: Mobula birostris; assembly: GCF_030028105.1. NCBI lineage: Eukaryota > Metazoa > Chordata > Chondrichthyes > Myliobatiformes > Myliobatidae > Mobula > Mobula birostris. Next base: position 129,939,637 of record NC_092371.1, read on the forward strand.
TAGTCCCGCAGAGTGGAGAGAGTGGGAAACATGATCCCGGAGAGTGGGGAGAGTGGGAAACATGGTCCAGAAGAGTGGGAAACATGGTCCTGGAGAGTGGGAAATATTGTCATGGAGAGTGGGAAGAGTGGGGAACATGGTCCTGGAGACTGGGAAACATGATCCCGGAAGGGGGGGGAGAGTGGGAAACATGGTCATGGAGAGGGGGGAGAGTGGGAAACATGATCCTGGACAGTGGGGAGAGTGGAAACATGGTCATGGAGAGTGGGAACATGGTCCCGGAGAGTGGGAAACATGATCCTGGAGAGTGGGAAACATGGTCCTGGAGAATGCTAAACATGGTCCCGGAGAGTGGGGAAAGTGGGAAACATGGTCCCAGAGAGTGGGGAGAGTGGGAATCATGGTCCCGGAGAGTGTGGAGAGTGGAAACATGGTCATGGAGAGTGGGGAAACATGGTCCCAGAGAGTGGGAAACATGGTCTCCGAGAGTGGGGAGAGTGGAAAACATGGTCCCGGAGAGTGGGGAGAATGGGAAACATGGTCCTGGAGAGTGGGGAGAGTGGGAAACATTGTTCCAGAGAGTGGGAAACATGGTCCTGGAGAGTGGGGAGAGTCGGAAACATGGACCCGGAGAGTGGGGAGAGTGGGAAACATGATCACGGAGAGTGGGGAGAGTGGGCAACATGGTGTCAGAGAGTGGGTAGAGTAGGAAACATGGTCCGGGAGAATGGGAAGAGTGGGAAACATGGTCCTGGAGAGTGGGAAACATGGCCCGGGAGAATGGGAGAGTGGTAAAATGGTCCTGGAGAGTGAGGAGAGTGAAAAACATGGACCTAGAGAGTGGGGAGTGTGGGAAACATGGTCCGGGAGAGTGGAGAGAGTGGGAAACATGGTCATGGAGAGTGTGGAGAGTGGGGAGAGTGGTAAACATGGTCCTGGAGAGTGGGGAGAGTGGGAAACATGGTCCCGGAGAGTGCTAAGAGTGGGAAACATGATCCCGGAGAGTGAAGAAACATGGTCCCAGACAGTTGGAAGCATGGTCTCCGAGAGTGGGGGAGAGTGGGAAAGATGGTCCCGGAGAGTGGGAAAACTGATCCTGGAGAGAGGGAAACATGGTTCCGGAGTGTGGGGAGAGAGGGAAACATGCTCCCGGAGAGTGGAGAGAGTGGAAAACATGATCCCGGAGAGTGGGGAGAGTGGGGAACATGGTGTCAGGAGTGGGGAGGGTAGGGAACATGGTCCGGGAGAATGGGAAGAGTAGAAAACATGGTCCCGGAGAGTGGGAAACATGGTCCGGGAGAGAGGGTAGAGTGGGAAACACAGTCCGGGAGAGTGGGGAGAGTGGTAAACATGGTCCCGGAGAGTGGAGAGAGTGGGAAATATGGGCATGGAGAGTGGGGAGAGTGGGAAACATGGGCCCGGAGAGCGGGGAGAGTGGGAAACATGGTCTCCGAGAGTGGGGAGAGTGGGAAACATGGTCCCAGAGAGCGGGGAGAGTGGGCAACATGGTGTCAGGAGTGGGGAGAGTAGGAAACATGGTCCGGGAGAATGTAAGGAGTAGGAAATATGGTCCCGGAGAGTGGGAAACATGGTCCGAGAGAATGCGGAGAGTGGGAAACATGGTCCGGGAGAGAGGGGAGAGTGGGAAACATGGTCCGGGAGAGTGGAGAGAGTGGGAAACATGGTCCCGGAGAGTGGAGAGAGTGGGAAACATGGTCATGGAGAGTTTGGAGAGTGGGGAGAGTGGGAAACATGGTTCCGGACAGTGGGGAGAGTGGGAAACATGGTAATGGAGAGTGGGGACAGTGGGAAACATGGTTCCGGAGAGTGGGGAGAGTGGGAAACATGGGCCCGGAGAGCGGGGAGAGTGGGAAACATGGGCCCGAGAGTGGGGAGAGTGGTAAAATGGTCCCGGAGAGTGGGGAGAGTGGGAAACATGGTCCCAGAGAGTGGGGAGTGTGGGAAACATGGTCCCGGAGAGCGGGGCAGAGTGGGAACATGGTCCCGGAGAGTGAGAAGAGTGGGGAAACATGGTCATGGCGAGTGGGACACATGATCCCAGAGTGTGGGAAACATGGTCCTGGAGAGTGGGGGAGAGTGGGAAGCATGGTCATGGAGAGTGGAGAGAGTGGGAAACATGGCTCTGGAGAGTAGGGAGAGTGGGAAACTTGGGCCCGGAGAGTGGGGAGAGTGGGAAACATGGTCCCGGAGAGTGGGGAGAGTGGAAACGTGGTCATGGAGAGTGGGGAAACATGGTCCCGGAGAGTGGGAAACATGGTCTCCGAGCGTGGGGAGAGTGGGAAACATGGTCCCGGAGAGTGGGAAACCTGATCCTGGAGAGTGGGAAACATAGTTCCGGAGAGTGGAGAGAGTGGGAAACGTGATCCCGGAGAGTGGGGAGAGTGGGCAACATGGTGTCAGGAGTGGGGAGAGTAGGGAAACATGGTCCGGGAGAAATGGGAAGAGTAGGAAATATGGTCCGGAGAGTGGGAAACATGGTCCGAGAAAATGCGGAGAGTCGGAAACGTGGTCCGGGAGAGAGGGGAGAGTGGGAAACATGGTCCGGGAGAGTGGGGGGAGTGGTAAACATGGTCCCGGAGAGTGGAGAGAGTGGGAAACATGGTAATGGAGAATGTGTGGAGAGTGGGGAGAGTGGGAAACATGGTTCCAGAGAGTGGGGGAGAGTGGGAAACATGGGCCCGGAGAGCGGGGGGAGAGTGGGAAACATGGTCCCGAAGAGTGGGGAGAGTGGGAAACATGGTCCCAGAGAGTGAGGAGTGTGGGGAAACATGGTCCCGGAGAGCGGGCAGAGTGGGAAACATGGTCCCGGAGAGTGGGGAGAGTGGGAAACATGGTCATGGCGAGTGGGAAACATGATCCCAGAGTGTGGGAAACATGGTCCTGGAGAAGGGGGAGAGTGGGAAGCATGGTCATGGAGAGTGGAGAGAGTGGGAAACATGGCCCTGGAGAGTGGGGAGAGTGGGAAACATGGTTCCGGAGAGTGGGAAACATGGTCCTAGAGAGTGGGGAGAGTGGGAAACATGGACCTGGAGAGTGGGGAGAGTGGGAAACATGGACCCAGAGAGTGGGGAGTGTGGGAAACATGGTCCCGGAGAGTGGGGAACATGAACCTGGAGAGTGGGAATCATGGTCTCCGAGAGTGGGGAGAGTGGGAAACATGGTCCCGGAAGGTGGGAAACATGAACCCAGAGGGCGGGATACATGGTCCTGGAGAGTGGGGAGAGTGGGAAACATTGTCATGGAGAGTGGGGAGAGTGGGAAACATGGCTCCGGAGAGTAGGGAGAGTGGGAAACATGGGCCCGAAGAGCGGGAAGCGTGGGAAACATGGACCTGGAGAGTGGGGAGAGTGGGAAACATTGTCCCGGAGAGTGGGAAGAGTGGGAAACATGGTCATGGAGAATGGGAAACATGATCCCAGAGGGCGGGATACATGGTCCTGGAGAGTGGGCAGAGTGGGAAAGATGGTCATGGAGAGTGGGGAGAGTGGGAAACATGGCTCTGGAGAACGGGGAGAGTGGGAAACATGGGCCCGGAGAGTGGGGAGAGTGGTAAACATGGTCCTGGAGAGTGGGGAGAGAGGGAAACATGGTCCCGGAGATTGCTGAGAGTGGGAAACATGATCCCGGAGAGTGAAGAAACATGGTCCCAGACACTCATGGTTTCCGAGAGTGGGGAGAGTGGGAAAGATGGTCCCGGAGAGTGGGAAAACTGATCCTGGAGAGGGGGAAACATGGTTCCGGAGTGTGGGGAGAGAGGGAAACATGATCCCGGAGAGTGGGGAGAGTGGAAAACATGATCCCGGAGAGTAGGGAGTGTGGAAACATGGTCATGGAGAGTGGGGAAATATGGTCCCGGAGAGTGAGGAAACATGATCCTGGAGAGTGGGAAACATGGTGACAGAGAGCGGGAAATATGGTCCCAGAGAGTGCTGAGAGTGGGAAACATGATCCCGGAGAGTGGGGAGAGTGGAAAACATGGTCCCGGAGAGTGGGAAGAGTGAGAAACATGGTCGCAGAGAGTGGGAAACATGGTCCAGGAGAGTGGGAAACATGGTCCTGGAGAGTGGGGAGTGTGGGAAACATGATACCGGAGAGTGGGGAGAGTTGGGAACATGGTGTCAGGAGTGGGGAGGGTAGGAAACATGGTCCGGGAGAATGGGATGAGTAGAAAACATGGTCCCGGAGAGTGGGAAACATGGTCCGAGAGAATGCGGAGAGTGGGAATCATGGTACGGGAGAGAGGGGAGAGTGGGAAACATGGTCCGGGAGAGTGGGGAGAGTGGTAAACATGGTCCCGGAGAGTGGAGAGAGTGGGAAACATGGTCATGGAGAGTGTGGAGAGTGGGGAGAGTGGGAAACATGGTTCCGGAGAGTGGGGAGAGTGGGAAACATGGGCCTGGAGAGCGGGGAGAGTGGGAAACATGGGCCCGGAGAGTGGGGAGAGTGGGAAACATGGTCCCAGAGAATGGGGAGAGTGGGAAACATGGTCATGGAGAGTGGGAAACATGATCCCAGAGAGTGGGAAAAATGGTCTCTGAGAGTGGGGAGAGTGGGAAACATGGTCCCGGAGAGTGGGAAACATGATCCCAGAGGGTGGGATACATGGTCCTGGAGAGTGCAGAGAGTGGGAAACATGGTCATGGAGAGTCGGGAGAGTGGGAAACATGGCTTCGGAGAGTGTGGAGAGTGGGAAACGTGGGCCCGGAGAGCGGGGAGAGTGGGAAACATGGGCCCGGAGAGTGCGGAGAGTGGTAAACATGGTCTCGGAGAGTGGGGAGAGTGGGAAACATGGTCCCGGAGAGTGCTGAGAGTGGGAAACATGATCCCGGAGAGTGAAGAAACATGGTCCCGGACTGTGGGAATCATGATCCTGGAGAGTGGGAAACATGGTCCCAGAGAGTGGGAAACATGATTCTGGAGAGTGGGGAGAGTGGGAAACATGGTCATGGAGAGTGGGGAGAGTGGAAAGATGGTCATGGAGAGTGGGGAAACATGGTCCCGGAGAGTGGGAAACATAGTTCCGGAGAGTGGGGAGAGTGCGCAACATGGGCCCGGAGAGCGGGGAGAGTGGGAAACATGGTCCCGGAGAGTGGGGAGAGTGGAAAGATGGTCATGGAGAGTGGGGAAACATGGTCCCGGAGAGTGGGGAGAGTGGGAAACATGATCCCGGAGAGTGGGGAGAGTGGGCAACATGGGGTCAGGAGTGGGGAGAGTAGGAAACATGGTCCGGGAGAATGGAAAGAGTAGGAAATATGGTCCCGGAGAGTGGGAAACATGGTCCGAGAGAATGCGGAGAGTGGGAATCATGGTACGGGAGAGAGGGGAGAGTGGGAAACATGGTCCGGGAGAGTGGGGAGAGTGGTAAACATGGTCCCGGAGAGTGGAGAGAGTGGGAAACATGGTCATGGAGAGTTTGGAGAGAGGGGAGAGTGGGAAACATGGTTCTGGAGAGTGGGGAGAGTGGGAAACATGGTCATGGAGAGTGGGGACAGTGGGAAACATGTTTCCGGAGAGTGGGGAGAGTGGGAAACATGGGCCCGGAGAGCGGGGAGAGTGGGAAACATGGTCATGGAGAGTGTGGAGAGTGGGGAGAGTGGGAAACATGGTTCTGGAGAGTGGGGAGAGTGGGATACATGGTCCGAGAGAATGCGGAGAGTGGGAAACATGGTCATTGAGAGTGGGAAACATGATCCCGGAGAGTGGGAAACATGGTCTCCGAGAGTGGGGAGAGTGGGAAACATGGTCCCGGAGAGTGGGAAACATGATCCCAGAGGGTGGGATATATGGTCCTGGAGAGTGGGGAGAGTGGGAAACATGGTCATGGAGAGTGGGGAGAGTGGGAAACATGGCTCCGGAGAGTGGGGAGAGTGGGAAACGTGGGCCCGGAGAGCGGGGAGAGTGGGAAACATGGGCCCGGAGAGTGCGGAGAGTGGTAAACATGGTCCCGGAGAGTGGGGAGAGTGGGAAACATGGTCCCGGAGAGTGCTGAGAGTGGGAAACATGATCCCGGAGAGTGAAGAAACATGGTCCCGAACAGTGGGAATCATGATCCTGGAGAGTGGGAAACATGGTCCCAGAGAGTGGGAAACATGATTCTGGAGAGTGGGGAGAGTGCGAAACATGGTCCGGGAGAGAGGGGAGAGTGGGAAACATGGTAATGGAGAGTGTGGAGAGTGGGGAGAGTGGGAAACATGTTTCCGGAGTGTGGGGAGAGTGGGAAACATGGTCCCGGAGAGTGGGAAACATGATCCCGGAGAGTGGGAATCATGGTCTCCAAGACTGGGGAGAGTGGGAAACATGGTCCCGGAAGGTGGGAAACATGATCCCAGAGGGCGGGATACATGGTCCTGGAGAGTGGGGAGAGTGGGAAAGATTGTCATGGAGAGTGGGGAGAGTGGGAAACATGGCTCCGGAGAGTAGGGAGAGTGGGAAACATGGGCCCGGAGAGCGGGAAGAGTGGGAAACATGGACCCGGAGAGTGGGAAGAGTGGGAAACATGGTCATGGAGAATGGGAAACATGATCCCAGAGGGCGGGATACATGGTCCTGGAGAGTGGGGAGAGTGGGAAAGATGGTCATGGAGAGAGTGGAGAGTGGAAACATGGTCATGGAGAGTGGGGAAACATGGTCCCGGAGAGTGGGAAGCATGGTATCTGACAGTGGGGAGAGTGGGAAACATGGTCCCGGAGAGTGGGAAACCTGATCCTGGAGAGTGGGAAACATGGTTCCGGAGAGTGGGGAGAGTGGGAAACATGATCCCGGAGAGTGGGGAGAGAGGGCAACATGGTGTCAGGAGTGGGGAGAGTAGGAAACATGGTCCAGGAGAATGGGAAGAGTAGGAAATATGGTCCCGGAGAGTGGGAAACATGGTCCGAGAGAATGCGGAGAGTGGGAAACATGGTCCGGGAGAGAGGGGAGAGTGGGAAACATGGTCCCGGAGAGTGGGGAGAGTGGGAAACATGGTCCCAGAGAGTGGGGAGTGTGGGAAACATGGTCCCGGAGAGCGGGGAGAGTGGGAATCATGGTCCCGGAGAGTGGGGAGAGTGGGAAACATGGTCATGGCGAGTGGGAAACATGATCCCAGAATGTGGGAAACATCGTCCTGGAGAGTGGGGAGAGTGGAAAGCATGGTGATGGAGAGTGGAGAGATTGGGAAACATGGTCCCGGAGAGTGGGGAGAGTGGGAAACATGGGCCCAGAGAGCGGGGAGAGTGGGAAACATGGTTCCGGAGAGTGGGGAGAGTGGGAAACATGGGCCCAGAGAGCGGGGAGAGTGGGAAACATGGTTCCGGAGAGTGGGGAGAGTGGGCAACATGGTGTCAGGAGTGGGGGGAGTAGGAAACATGGCCCGGAAGAATGGGAAGAGTAGGAAACATGGTCCCGGAGAGTGGGAAACATGGTCCAAGATAATGCGGAGAGTGGGAAACATGGTCCGGGAGAGAGGGGAGAGTGGGAAACATGGTCCGGGAGAGTGGGGAGAGTGGGCAACATGGTGTCAGAGAATGCGTTGAGTAGGAAACATGGTCCGGGAGAATGGGAAGAGTGGGAAACATGGTCCCGAAGAGTGGAGAGAGTGGAAAACATAGTCCCGCAGAGTGGAGAGAGTGGGAAACATGATCCCGGAGAGTGGGGAGAGTGGGAAACATGGTCCAGAAGAGTGGGAAACATGGTCCTGGAGAGTGGGAAATATTGTCATGGAGAGTGGGAAGAGTGGGGAACATGGTCCTGGAGACTGGGAAACATGATCCCGGAAGGGGGGGGAGAGTGGGAAACATGGTCATGGAGAGGGGGGAGAGTGGGAAACATGATCCTGGACAGTGGGGAGAGTGGAAACATGGTCATGGAGAGTGGGAACATGGTCCCGGAGAGTGGGAAACATGATCCTGGAGAGTGGGAAACATGGTCCTGGAGAATGCTAAACATGGTCCCGGAGAGTGGGGAAAGTGGGAAACATGGTCCCAGAGAGTGGGGAGAGTGGGAATCATGGTCCCGGAGAGTGTGGAGAGTGGAAACATGGTCATGGAGAGTGGGGAAACATGGTCCCAGAGAGTGGGAAACATGGTCTCCGAGAGTGGGGAGAGTGGAAAACATGGTCCCGGAGAGTGGGGAGAATGGGAAACATGGTCCTGGAGAGTGGGGAGAGTGGGAAACATTGTTCCAGAGAGTGGGAAACATGGTCCTGGAGAGTGGGGAGAGTCGGAAACATGGACCCGGAGAGTGGGGAGAGTGGGAAACATGATCACGGAGAGTGGGGAGAGTGGGCAACATGGTGTCAGAGAGTGGGTAGAGTAGGAAACATGGTCCGGGAGAATGGGAAGAGTGGGAAACATGGTCCTGGAGAGTGGGAAACATGGCCCGGGAGAATGGGAGAGTGGTAAAATGTTCCTGGAGAGTGAGGAGAGTGAAAAACATGGACCCAGAGAGTGGGGAGTGTGGGAAACATGGACCCGGAGAGTGGGGAGAATGGGAAACATGGTCCCGGAGAGTGGGGAGAGTGGGAAACATGGTCATGGAGAGTGGGGAGAGTGGGAAACATGGTCTCCGAGAGTGGGGAGAGTGGGAAACATGGTCCCGGAGAGTGGGAAACATGATCCCAGAGGGTGGGATACATGGTCCTGGAGAGTGGGAAGAGTGGGAAAGATGGTCATGGAGAGTGGGGAGAGTGGGAAACATGGCTCCGGAGAGTGGGGAGAGTGGAAACGTGGGCCCGGAGAGCGGGGAGAGTGGGAAACATGGGCTCGGAGAGTGCGGAGAGTGGTAAACATGGTCCCGGAGAGTGGGGAGAGTGGGAAACATGGTCCCGGAGAGTGCTGAGAGTGGGAAACATGATCCCGGAGAGTGAAGAAACATGGTCCCGGACAGTGGGAATCATGATCCTGGAGAGCGGGAAACATGGTCCCAGAGAGTGGGAAACATGATTCTGGAGAGTGGGGAGAGTGGGAAACATGGTTCCGGAGAGTGGGAAAAGTGGGAAACATGGTCCTGGAGAGTGGTGAGAGTGGGAATCATGGTCCCGGAGAGTGCGGAGAGTGGAAACATGGTCCTGGAGAGTGGGAAACACGGCCCGGGAAAATGGGAGAGTCGTAAAATGGTCATGGATAGTGAGGAGAGTGGGAATCATGGACCCAGAGAGTGGGGAGTGTGGGAAACATGGACCCGGAGAGTGGGGAGAGTGGGAAACATGGTCCCGGAGAGTGGGGAGAGTGAGAAACATGGTCATGGAGAGTGCGAAACATGATCCCCAAGAGTGGGAAACATGGTCTCCGAGAGTGGGGAGAGTGGGAAACATGGTCCTGGAGAGTGGGAAACATGATCCCAGAGGGTGGGATATATGGTCCTGGAGAGTGGGGAGAGTGGGAAACATGGTCATGGAGAGTGGGGAGAGTGGGAAACATGGCTTCGGAGTGTGGGGAGAGTGGGAAACGTGGGCCCGGAGAGCGGGGAGAATGGGAAACATGGGCCCGGAGAGTGCGGAGAGTGGTAAACATGGTCCCGGAGAGTGGGGAGAGTGGGAAACATGGTCCCGCACAGTGGGAATCATGATCCTGGAGAGTGGGAAACATTGTCCCAGAGAGTGGGAAACATGATTCTGGAGAGTGGGGAGAGTGGGAAACATGGTTCCGGAGATTGGGAAAAGTGGGAAACATGGTCCTGGAGAGTGGTGAGAGTGGGAATCATGGTCCCGGAGAGTGTGGAGAGTGGAAACATGGTCATGGAGAGTGCGGAAACATGGTCCCGGAGAGTTGGAAACATGGTCTCCGAGAGTGGGGCGAGTGGGAAACATGGTCCCGGAGAGTGGGAAACCTGATCCTGGAGAGTGGGAAACATGGTTCCGGAGAGTGGGGAGAGTGGGAAACATGATACCGGAGAGTGGGTAGAGTGGGCAACATGGTGTCAAGAGTGGGGATAGTAGGAAACATGGTCCGGGAGAATGGGAAGAGTAGGAAATGTGGTCCCGGAGAGTGGGAAACATGGTCCGAGAGAATGCGGAGAGTGGGAAACATGGTCTGGGAGAGAGGAGAGAGTGGGAAACATGGTCCGGGAGTGTGGGGAGAGTGGGAAGCATGGTCCCGGAGAGTGGAGAGAGTGGGAAACATGGTCATGGAGAGTTTGGAGAGTGGGGAGAGTGGGAAACATGGTTCCGGACAGTGGGGAGAGTGGGGAACATGGTAATGGAGAGTGGGGACAGTGGGAAACATGGTTCCGGAGAGTGGGGAGAGTGGGAAACATGGTCCCAGAGAGTGGGGAGTGTGGGAAACATGGTCCCGGAGAGTGGGGAGAGTGGGAAACATGGTCATGGCGAGTGGGAAACATGATCCCAGAGTGTGGGAAACATGGTCCCGGAGAGTGGGGAGAGTGGAAACATGGTCATGGAGAGTGGGGAAACATGGTCCCGGAGAGTGGGAAACATGGTCTCCGAGCGTGGGGGGAGTGGGAAACATGGTCCCGGAGAGTGGGAAACCTGATCCTGGAGAGTGCGAAACATAGTTCCGGAGAGTGGAGAGAGTGGGAAACATGATCCCGGAGAGTGTGGAGAGTGGGCAACATGGTCCCGGAGAGTGGGGAGAGTGGGAAACATGGTCCCGGAGAGTGCTGAGAGTGGGAAACATGATCCCGGAGAGTGAAGAAACATGGTCCCGCACAGTGGGAATCATGATCCTGGAGAGTGGGAAACATTGTCCCAGAGAGTGGGAAACATGATTCTGGAGAGTGGGGAGAGTGGGAAACATGGTTCCGGAGATTGGGAAAAGTGGGAAACATGGTCCTGGACAGTGGTGAGAGTGGGAATCATGGTCCTGGAGAGTGTGGAGAGTGGAAACATGGTCCTGGAGAGTGGGAAACACGGCCCGGGAAAATGGGAGAGTCGTAAAATGGTCATGGATAGTGAGGAGAGTGGGAATCATGGACCCAGAGAGTGGGGAGTGTGGGAAACATGGACCCGGAGAGTGGGGAGAGTGGGAAACATGGTCCCGGAGAGTGGGGAGAGTGAGAAACATGGTCATGGAGAGTGCGAAACATGATCCCCAAGAGTGGGAAACATGGTCTCCGAGAGTGGGGAGAGTGGAAAACATGGTCCTGGAGAGTGGGAAACATGATCCCAGAGGGTGGGATATATGGTCCTGGAGAGTGGGGAGAGTGGGAAACATGGTCATGGAGAGTGGGGAGAGTGGGAAACATGGCTCCGGAGAGTGGGGAGAGTGGGAAACGTGGGCCCGGAGAGCGGGGAGAATGGGAAACATGGGCCCGGAGAGTGCGGAGAGTGGTAAACATGGTCCCGGAGAGTGGGGAGAGTGGGAAACATGGTCCCGCACAGTGGGAATCATGATCCTGGAGAGTGGGAAACATTGTCCCAGAGAGTGGGAAACATGATTCTGGAGAGTGGGGAGAGTGGGAAACATGGTTCCGGAGATTGGGAAAAGTGGGAAACATGGTCCTGGAGAGTGGTGAGAGTGGGAATCATGGTCCCGGAGAGTGTGGAGAGTGGAAACATGGTCATGGAGAGTGGGGAAACATGGTCCCGGAGAGTTGGAAACATGGTCTCCGAGAGTGGGGCGAGTGGGAAACATGGTCCCGGAGAGTGGGAAACCTGATCCTGGAGAGTGGGAAACATGGTTCCGGAGAGTGGGGAGAGTGGGAAACATGATACCGGAGAGTGGGTAGAGTGGGCAACATGGTGTCAAGAGTGGGGATAGTAGGAAACATGGTCCGGGAGAATGGGAAGAGTAGGAAATGTGGTCCCGGAGAGTGGGAAACATGGTCCGAGAGAATGCGGAGAGTGGGAAACATGGTCTGGGAGAGAGGAGAGAGTGGGAAACATGGTCCGGGAGTGTGGGGAGAGTGGGAAACATGGTCCCGGAGAGTGGAGAGAGTGGGAAACATGGTCCCGGAGAGTGGAGAGAGTGGGAAACATGGTCATGGAGAGTTTGGAGAGTGGGGAGAGTGGGAAACATGGTTCCGGACAGTGGGGAGAGTGGGGAACATGGTAATGGAGAGTGGGGACAGTGGGAAACATGGTTCCGGAGAGTGGGGAGAGTGGGAAACATGGTCCCAGAGAGTGGGGAGTGTGGGAAACATGGTCCCGGAGAGCGGGCAGAGTGGGAAATATGGTCCCGGAGAGTGGGGAGAGTGGGAAACATGGTCATGGCAAGTGGGAAACATGATCCCAGAGTGTGGGAAACATGGTCCCAGAGAGTGGGGAGAGTGGAAACATGGTCATGGAGAGTGGGGAAACATGGTCCCGGAGAGTGGGAAACATGGTCTCCGAGCGTGGGGAGAGTGGGAAACATGGTCCCGGAGAGTGGGAAACCTGATCCTGGAGAGTGGGAAACATAGTTCCGGAGAGTGGAGAGAGTGGGAAACATGATCCCGGAGAGTGGGGAGAGTGGGCAACATGGTCCCGGAGAGTGGGGAGAGTGGGAAACATGGTCCCGGAGAGTGCTGAGAGTGGGAAACATGATCCCGGAGAGTGAAGAGACATGGTCCCGCACAGTGGGAATCATGATCCTGGAGAGTGGGAAACATTGTCCCAGAGAGTGGGAAACATGATTCTGGAGAGTGGGGAGAGTGGGAAACATGGTTCCAGAGATTGGGAAAAGTGGGAAACATGGTCCTGGACAGTGGTGAGAGTGGGAATCATGGTCCCGGAGAGTGTGGAGAGTGGAAACATGGTCATGGAGAGTGGGGAAACATGGTCCCGGAGAGTTGGAAACATGGTCTCCGAGAGTGGGGCGAGTGGGAAACATGGTCCCGGAGAGTGGGAAACCTGATCCTGGAGAGTGGGAAACATGGTTCCGGAGAGTGGGGAGAGTGGGAAACATGATACCGGAGAGTGGGTAGAGTGGGCAACATGGTGTCAAGAGTGGGGATAGTAGGAAACATGGTCCGGGAGAATGGGAAGAGTAGGAAATGTGGTGCCGGAGAGTGGGAAACATGGTCCGAGAGAATGCGGAGAGTGGGAAACATGGTCTGGGAGAGAGGGGAGAGTGGGAAACATGGTCCGGGAGTGTGGGGAGAGTGGGAAACATGGTCCCGGAGAGTGGAGAGAGTGGGAAACATGGTCCCGGAGAGTGGAGAGAGTGGGAAACATGGTCATGGAGAGTTTGGAGAGTGGGGAGAGTGGGAAACATGGTTCCGGACAGTGGGGAGAGTGGGGAACATGGTAATGGAGAGTGGGGACAGTGGGAAACATGGTTCCGGAGAGTGGGGAGAGTGGGAATCATGGTCCCAGAGAGTGGGGAGTGTGGGAAACATGGTCCCGGAGAGCGGGCAGAGTGGGAAATATGGTCCCGGAGAGTGGGGAGAGTGGGAAACATGGTCATGGCGAGTGGGAAACATGATCCCAGAGTGTGGGAAACATGGTCCCGGAGAGTGGGGAGAGTGGAAACATGGTCATGGAGAGTGGGGAAACATGGTCCCGGAGAGTGGGAAACATGATCTCCGAGCGTGGGGAGAGTGGGAAACATGGTCCCGGAGAGTGGGAAACCTGATCCTGGAGAGTGGGAAACATAGTTCCGGAGAGTGGAGAGAGTGGGAAACATGATCCCGGAGAGTGGGGAGAGTGGGCAACATGGTGTCAGGAGTGGGGAGAGTAGGAAACATGGTCCGGGAGAATGGGAAGAGTAGGAAATATGGTCCCGGAGAGTGGGAAACATGGTCCGAGAAAATGCGGAGAGTCGGAAACGTTGTCCGGGAGAGAGGGGAGAGTGGGAAACATGGTCCGGGAGAGTGGGGGGAGTGGTAAACATGGTCCCGGAGAGTGGAGAGAGTGGGAAACATGGTAATGGAGAGTGTGGAGAGTGGGGAGAGTGGGAAACATGTTTCCGGAGAGTGGGGAGAGTGGGAAACATGGTCATGGAGAGTGGGGAGAGTGGGAAACATGGTTCCGGAGAGTGGGCAGAGTGTTAAACATGGTTCCGGAGAGTGGGAAACATGGTCCTGGAGAGTGGGGAGAGTGGGAAACATGGACCCGGAGTGTGGGGAGAGTGGGAAGCATGGTTCCGGAGAGTGGGAAACATGGTCCTGGAGAGTGGGGAGAGTGGGAAACATGGACCCAGAGAGTGGGGAGTGTGGGAAACATGGACCCGGAGAGTGGGGAGAGTGGGAAACATTCCCGGAGAGTGGGAAACATGAACCCGGAGAGTGGGAATCATGGTCTCCGAGAGTGGGGAGAGTGGGAAACATGGTCCCGGAAGGTGGGAAACATGATCCCAGAGGGCGGGATACATGGTCCTGGAGAGTGGGGAGAGTGGGAAAGATTGTCATGGAGAGTGGGGAGAGTGGGAAACATGGTCATGGAGATTGGGAAACATGATCCCAGAGGGCGGGATACATGGTCCTGGAGAGTGGGCAGATTGGGAAAGATGGTCATGGAGAGTGAGGAGAGTGGGAAACATGGCTCCGGAGAACGGGGAGAGTGGGAAACATGGGCCCGGAGAGTGGGGAGAGTGGTAAACATGGTCCTGGAGAGTGGGGAGAGTGGGAAACATGGTCCCGGAGAGTGCTGAGAGTGGGAAACATGATCCCGGAGAGTGAAGAAACATGGTCCCAGACACTCATGGTTTCCGAGAGTGGGGAGAGTGGGAAAGATGGTCCCGGAGAGTGGGAAAACTGATCCTGGAGAGGGGGAAACATGGTTCTGGAGTGTGGGGAGAGTGGAAAACATGATCCCGGAGAGTAGGGAGTGTGGAAACATGGTCATGGAGAGTGGGGAAATATGGTCCCGGAGAGTGAGGAAACATGATCCTGGAGAGTGGGAAACATGGTGACAGAGAGCGGGAAATATGGTCCCAGAGAGTGCAGAGAGTGGGAAACATGATCCCGGAGAGTGGGGAGAGTGGAAAACATGGTCCCGGAGAGTGGGAAGAGTGAGAAACATGGTCGCAGAGAGTGGGAAACATGGTCCCGGAGAGTGGGAAACATGGTCCTGGAGAGTGGGGAGAGTGGGAAACATGGTCCCAGCGAGTGGGGAGAGTGGGAAACATGATACCGGAGAGTGGGGAGAGTGGGGAACATGGTGTCAGGAGTGGGGAGGGTAGGAAACATGGTCCAGGAGAATGGGAAGAGTAGAAAACATGGTCCCGGAGAGTGGGAAACATGGTCCGAGAGAATGCGGAGAGTGGGAAACATGGTCCGGGATAGAGGGGAGAGTGGGAAACATGGTCCGGGAGAGTGGGGAGAGTGGTAAACATGGTCCCGGAGAGTGGAGAGAGTGGGAAACATGGTCATGGAGAGTGTGGAGAGTGGGGAGAGTGGGAAACATGGTTCCGGAGAGTGGGGAGAGTGGGAAACATGGGCCTGGAGAGCGGGGAGAGTGGGAAACATCGGCCCGGAGAGTGGGGAGAGTGGTAAAATGGTCCCGGAGAGTGGGGAGAGTGGGAAACACGGTCCCAGAGAATGGGGAGAGTGGGAAACATGGTCATGGAGAATGGGGAAACATGGTCCCGGAGAGTGGGGAACATGGTCTCCGAGAGTGGGGAGAGTGGGAAACATGGTCCCGGAGAGTGGGAAACCTGATCCTGGAGAGTGGGAAACATGGTTCCGGAGAGTGGGGAGAGTGGGAAACATGGTTCTGGAGAGTGGGGAGAGTGGGCAACATGGTGTCAGGAGTGGGGAGAGTAGGAAACATGGTCCGGGAGAATGGGAGGAGTAGGAAATATGGTCCCGGAGAGTTGGAAACATGGTCCGAGAAAATGCGGAGAGTCGGAAACATGGTCCGGGAGAGAGGGCAGAGTGGGAAACATGGTCCGGGAGAGTGGGGGAAGTGGTAAACATGGTCCCGGAGAGTGGAGAGAGTGGGAAACATGGTCATGGAGAGTGGGAAGAGTGGGAAACATGGTCATGGAGAATGGGAAACATGATCCCAGAGGGCGGGATACATGGTCCTGGAGAGTGGGGAGAGTGGAAAAGATGGTCATGGAGAGTGGGGAGAGTGGGAAACATGGCTCCGGAGAGCGGGGAGAGTGGGAAACATGGGCCCGGAGAGTGGGGAGAGTGGTAAACATGGTCCTGGAGAGTGGGGAGAGTGGGAAACATGGTCCCGGAGAGTGGAGAGAGTGGGAAACATGGTCATGGAGAGTTTGGAGAGTGGGGAGAGTGGGAAACATGGTTCCGGACAGTGGGGAGAGTGGGGAACATGGTAATGGAGAGTGGGGACAGTGGGAAACATGGTTCCGGAGAGTGGGGAGAGTGGGAAACATGGTCCCAGAGAGTGGGGAGTGTGGGAAACATGGTCCCGGAGAGCGGGCAGAGTGGGAAATATGGTCCCGGAGAGTGGGGAGAGTGGGAAACATGGTCATGGCAAGTGGGAAACATGATCCCAGAGTGTGGGAAACATGGTCCCAGAGAGTGGGGAGAGTGGAAACATGGTCATGGAGAGTGGGGAAACATGGTCCCGGAGAGTGGGAAACATGGTCTCCGAGCGTGGGGAGAGTGGGAAACATGGTCCCGGAGAGTGGGAAACCTGATCCTGGAGAGTGGGAAACATAGTTCCGGAGAGTGGAGAGAGTGGGAAACATGATCCCGGAGAGTGGGGAGAGTGGGCAACATGGTCCCGGAGAGTGGGGAGAGTGGGAAACATGGTCCCGGAGAGTGCTGAGAGTGGGAAACATGATCCCGGAGAGTGAAGAGACATGGTCCCGCACAGTGGGAATCATGATCCTGGAGAGTGGGAAACATTGTCCCAGAGAGTGGGAAACATGATTCTGGAGAGTGGGGAGAGTGGGAAACATGGTTCCGGAGATTGGGAAAAGTGGGAAACATGGTCCTGGACAGTGGTGAGAGTGGGAATCATGGTCCCGGAGAGTGTGGAGAGTGGAAACATGGTCATGGAGAGTGGGGAAACATGGTCCCGGAGAGTTGGAAACATGGTCTCCGAGAGTGGGGCGAGTGGGAAACATGGTCCCGGAGAGTGGGAAACCTGATCCTGGAGAGTGGGAAACATGGTTCCGGAGAGTGGGGAGAGTGGGAAACATGATACCGGAGAGTGGGTAGAGTGGGCAACATGGTGTCAAGAGTGGGGATAGTAGGAAACATGGTCCGGGAGAATGGGAAGAGTAGGAAATGTGGTGCCGGAGAGTGGGAAACATGGTCCGAGAGAATGCGGAGAGTGGGAAACATGGTCTGGGAGAGAGGGGAGAGTGGGAAACATGGTCCGGGAGTGTGGGGAGAGTGGGAAACATGGTCCCGGAGAGTGGAGAGAGTGGGAAACATGGTCCCGGAGAGTGGAGAGAGTGGGAAACATGGTCATGGAGAGTTTGGAGAGTGGGGAGAGTGGGAAACATGGTTCCGGACAGTGGGGAGAGTGGGGAACATGGTAATGGAGAGTGGGGACAGTGGGAAACATGGTTCCGGAGAGTGGGGAGAGTGGGAATCATGGTCCCAGAGAGTGGGGAGTGTGGGAAACATGGTCCCGGAGAGCGGGCAGAGTGGGAAATATGGTCCCGGAGAGTGGGGAGAGTGGGAAACATGGTCATGGCGAGTGGGAAACATGATCCCAGAGTGTGGGAAACATGGTCCCGGAGAGTGGGGAGAGTGGAAACATGGTCATGGAGAGTGGGGAAACATGGTCCCGGAGAGTGGGAAACATGATCTCCGAGCGTGGGGAGAGTGGGAAACATGGTCCCGGAGAGTGGGAAACCTGATCCTGGAGAGTGGGAAACATAGTTCCGGAGAGTGGAGAGAGTGGGAAACATGATCCCGGAGAGTGGGGAGAGTGGGCAACATGGTGTCAGGAGTGGGGAGAGTAGGAAACATGGTCCGGGAGAATGGGAAGAGTAGGAAATATGGTCCCGGAGAGTGGGAAACATGGTCCGAGAAAATGCGGAGAGTCGGAAACGTGGTCCGGGAGAGAGGGGAGAGTGGGAAACATGGTCCGGGAGAGTGGGGGGAGTGGTAAACATGGTCCCGGAGAGTGGAGAGAGTGGGAAACATGGTAATGGAGAGTGTGGAGAGTGGGGAGAGTGGGAAACATGTTTCCGGAGAGTGGGGAGAGTGGGAAACATGGTCATGGAGAGTGGGGAGAGTGGGAAACATGGTTCCGGAGAGTGGGGAGAGTGGGAAACATGGTTCCGGAGAGTGGGAAACATGGTCCTGGAGAGTGGGGAGAGTGGGAAACATGGACCCGGAGTGTGGGGAGAGTGGGAAGCATGGTTCCGGAGAGTGGGAAACATGGTCCTGGAGAGTGGGGAGAGTGGGAAACATGGACCCAGAGAGTGGGGAGTGTGGGAAACATGGACCCGGAGAGTGGGGAGAGTGGGAAACATTCCCGGAGAGTGGGAAACATGAACCCGGAGAGTGGGAATCATGGTCTCCGAGAGTGGGGAGAGTGGGAAACATGGTCCCGGAAGGTGGGAAACATGATCCCAGAGGGCGGGATACATGGTCCTGGAGAGTGGGGAGAGTGGGAAAGATTGTCATGGAGAGTGGGGAGAGTGGGAAACATGGTCATGGAGAATGGGAAACATGATCCCAGAGGGCGGGATACATGGTCCTGGAGAGTGGGCAGATTGGGAAAGATGGTCATGGAGAGTGAGGAGAGTGGGAAACATGGCTCCGGAGAACGGGGAGAGTGGGAAACATGGGCCCGGAGAGTGGGGAGAGTGGTAAACATGGTCCTGGAGAGTGGGGAGAGTGGGAAACATGGTCCCGGAGAGTGCTGAGAGTGGGAAACATGATCCCGGAGAGTGAAGAAACATGGTCCCAGACACTCATGGTTTCCGAGAGTGGGGAGAGTGGGAAAGATGGTCCCGGAGAGTGGGAAAACTGATCCTGGAGAGGGGGAAACATGGTTCCGGAGTGTGGGGAGAGAGGGAAACATGATCCCGGAGAGTGGGGAGAGTGGAAAACATGATCCCGGAGAGTAGGGAGTGTGGAAACATGGTCATGGAGAGTGGGGAAATATGGTCCCGGAGAGTGAGGAAACATGATCCTGGAGAGTGGGAAACATGGTCACAGAGAGCGGGAAATATGGTCCCAGAGAGTGCTGAGAGTGGGAAACATGATCCCGGAGAGTGGGGAGAGTGGAAAACATGGTCCCGGAGAGTGGGAAGAGTGAGAAACATGGTCGCAGAGAGTGGGAAACATGGTCCCGGAGAGTGGGAAACATGGTCCTGGAGAGTGGGGAGAGTGGGAAACATGGTCCCAGCGAGTGGGGAGAGTGGGAAACATGATACCGGAGAGTGGGGAGAGTGGGGAACATGGTGTCAGGAGTGGGGAGGGTAGGAAACATGGTCCAGGAGAATGGGAAGAGTAGAAAACATGGTCCCGGAGAGTGGGAAACATGGTCCGAGAGAATGCGGAGAGTGGGAAACATGGTCCGGGATAGAGGGGAGAGTGGGAAACATGGTCCGGGAGAGTGGGGAGAGTGGTAAACATGGTCCCGGAGAGTGGAGAGAGTGGGAAACATGGTCATGGAGAGTGTGGAGAGTGGGGAGAGTGGGAAACATGGTTCCGGAGAGTGGGGAGAGTGGGAAACATGGGCCTGGAGAGCGGGGAGAGTGGGAAACATCGGCCCGGAGAGTGGGGAGAGTGGTAAAATGGTCCCGGAGAGTGGGGAGAGTGGGAAACACGGTCCCAGAGAATGGGGAGAGTGGGAAACATGGTCATGGAGAGTGGGGAAACATGGTCCCGGAGAGTGGGGAACATGATCTCCGAGAGTGGGGAGAGTGGGAAACATGGTCCCGGAGAGTGGGAAACCTGATCCTGGAGAGTGGGAAACATGGTTCCGGAGAGTGGGGAGAGTGGGAAACATGGTTCTGGAGAGTGGGGAGAGTGGGCAACATGGTGTCAGGAGTGGGGAGAGTAGGAAACATGGTCCGGGAGAATGGGAGGAGTAGGAAATATGGTCCCGGAGAGTTGGAAACATGGTCCGAGAAAATGCGGAGAGTCGGAAACATGGTCCGGGAGAGAGGGCAGAGTGGGAAACATGGTCCGGGAGAGTGGGGGAAGTGGTAAACATGGTCCCGGAGAGTGGAGAGAGTGGGAAACATGGTCATGGAGAGTGGGAAGAGTGGGAAACATGGTCATGGAGAATGGGAAACATGATCCCAGAGGGCGGGATACATGGTCCTGGAGAGTGGGGAGAGTGGAAAAGATGGTCATGGAGAGTGGGGAGAGTGGGAAACATGGCTCCGGAGAGCGGGGAGAGTGGGAAACATGGGCCCGGAGAGTGGGGAGAGTGGTAAACATGGTCCTGGAGAGTGGGGAGAGTGGGAAACATGGTCCCGGAGAGTGCTGAGAGTGGGAAACATGATCCCGGAGAGTGAAGAAACATGGTCCCAGACACTCATGGTTTCCGAGAGTGGGGAGAGTGGGAAAGATGGTCCCGGAGAGTGGGAAAACTGATCCTGGAGAGGGGGAAACATGGTTCCGGAGTGTGGGGAGAGAGGGAAACATGATCCCGGAGAGTGGGGAGAGTGGAAAACATGATCCCGGAGAGTAGGGAGTGTGGAAACATGGTGATGGAGAGTGGGGAAATATGGTCCCGGAGAGTGAGGAAACATGATCCTGGAGAGTGGGAAACATGGTGACAGAGAGCGGGAAATATGGTCCCAGAGCGTGCTGAGAGTGGGAAACATGATCCCGGAGAGTGGGGAGAGTGGAAAACATGGTCCCGGAGAGTGGGAAGAGTGAGAAACATGATACCGGAGAGTGGGGAGAGTGGGGAACATGGTGTCAGGAGTGGGGAGGGTAGGATACATGGTCCGGGAGAATGGGAAGAGTAGAAAACATGGTCCCGGAGAGTGGGAAACATGGTCCGAGAGAATGCGGAGAGTGGGAAACATGGTCCGGGAGAGAGGGGAGAGTGGGAAACATGGTCCGGGAGAGTGGGGAGAGTGGTAAACATGGGCCCGGAGAGTGGAGAGAGTGGGAAACATGGTCATGGAGAGTGTGGAGAGTGGGGAGAGTGGGAAACATGGTTCCGGAGAGTGGGGAGAGTGGGAAACATGGGCCTGGAGAGCGGGGAGAGTGGGAAACATGGGCCCGGAGAGTGGGGAGAGTGGTAAAATGGTCCCGGAGAGTGGGGAGAGTGGGAAACATGGTCCCAGAGAATGGGGAGAGTGGGAAACATGGTCATGGAGAGTGGGAAACATGATCCCGGAGAGTGGGAAAAATGGTCTCTGAGAGTGGGGAGAGTGGGAAACATGGTCCCGGAGAGTGGGAAACATGATCCCAGAGGGTGGGATACATGGTCCTGGAGAGTGCGGAGAGTGGGAAACATGGTCATGGAGAGTCGGGAGAGTGGGAAACATGGCTTCGGAGAGTGTGGAGAGTGGGAAACGTGGGCCCGGAGAGCGGGGAGAGTGGGAAACATGGGCCCGGAGAGTGCGGAGAGTGGTAAACATGGTCTCGGAGAGTGGGGAGAGTGGTAAACATGGTCCCGGAGAGTGCTGAGAGTGGGAAACATGATCCCGGAGAGTGAAGAAACATGGTCCGGACAGTGGGAATCATGATCCTGGAGAGTGGGAAACATGGTCCCAGAGAGTGGGAAACATGATTCTGGAGAGTGGGGAGTGTGGGAAACATGGTTCCGGAGAGTGGGAAAAGTGGGAAACATGGTCCTGGAGAGTGGTGAGAGTGGGAATCATGGTCCCGGAGAGTGTGGAGAGTGGAAACATGGTCATGGACAGTGGGGAAACATGGTCCCGGAGAGTTGGAAACATGGTCTCCGAGAGTGGGGAGAGTGGGAAACATGGTCCCGGAGAGTGGGAAACCTGATCCTGGAGAGTGGGAAACATGGTTCCGGAGAGTGGGGAGAGTGGGAAACATGATCCCGGAGAGTGGGGAGAGTGGGCAACATGGTGTCAGCAGTGGGGAGAGTAGGAAACATGGTCCGGGAGAATGGGAAGAGTTGGACATATGGTCCCGGAGAGTGGGAAACATGGTCTGAGAGAATGCGGTGAGTGGGAAACATGGTTCGGGAGAGAGGGGAGAGTGGGAAACATGGTCCGGGAGTGTGGGGAGAGTGGGAAACATGCTCCCGGAGAGCGGAGAGAGTGGGAAACATGGTCATGGAGAGTGTGGAGAGTGGGGAGAGTGGGAAACATGGTTCTGGAGAGTGGGGAGAGTGGGATACATGGTCCGAGAGAATGCGAAAAGTGGGAAACATGGTCCGGGAGAGAGGAGAGAGACGGAAACATGGTCCGGGAGAGTGGGGAGAGTGGTAAACATGGTTCCGGAGAGTGGAGAGAGTGGGAAACATGGTCATGGAGAGTGGGGAGAGTGGGAAACATGGTTCCGGAGAGTGGGGAGAGTGGGAAACATGGTCCCGGAGAGTGTGAAAGATGGTCGCGGATAGTGGGAAATATGATCCCAGAGGGTGGGGAACATGGTTCTGGAGAGTGGGGAGAGTGCGCAACATGGGCCCGGAGAGCGGGGAGAGTGGGAAACATGGTCCCGGAGAGTGGGGAGAGTGGAAAGATGGTCATGGAGAGTGGGGAAACATGGTCCCAGAGAGTGGGAAACATGGTCTCCGAGAGTGGGGAGAGTGGGAAACATGATCCCGGAGAGTGGGGAGAGTGGGCAACATGGTGTCGGGAGTGGGGAGAGTAGGAAACATGGTCCGGGAGAATGGAAAGAGTAGGAAATATGGTCCCGGAGAGTGGGAAACATGGTCCGAGAGAATGCGGAGAGTGGGAAACATGGTACGGGAGAGAGGGGAGTGTGGGAAACATGGTCCGGGAGAGTGGGGAGAGTGGTAAACATGGTCCCGGAGAGTGGAGAGAGTGGGAAACATGGTCATGGAGAGTTTGGAGAGTGGGGAGAGTGGGAAACATGGTTCTGGAGAGTGGGGAAAGTCGGAAACATGTTTCCGGAGAGTGGGGAGAGTGGGAAACATGGGCCCGGAGAGCGGGGAGAGTGGGAAACATGGTCATGGAGAGTGTGGAGAGTGGGGAGAGTGGGAAACATGGTTCGGGAGAGTGAGAAACATGGTTCTGGAGAGTGGGGAGAGTGGGATACATGGTCAGAGAGAATGCGGAGAGTGGGAAACATGGTCATTGAGAGTGGGAAACATGATCCCGGAGAATGGGAAACATGGTCTCCGAGAGTGGTGAGAGTGGGAAACATGGTCCCGGAGAGTGGGAAACATGATCCCAGAGGGTGGGATACATGGTCCTGGAGAGTGGGGAGAGTGGGAAACATGGTCATGGAGAGTGGAGAGAGTGGGAAACATGGCTCCGGAGAGTGGGGAGAGTGGGAAACGTGGGCCCGGAGAGCGGGGACGTGGGAAACATGGGCCCGGAGAGTGCGGAGAGTGGTAAACATGGTCCCGGAGAGTGCTGAGAGTGGGAAACATGATCCCGGAGAGTGAAGAAACATGGTCCCGAACAGTGGGAATCATGATCCTGGAGAGTGGGAAACATGGTCCCAGAGAGTGGGAAACATGATTCTGGAGAGTGGGGAGAGTGCGAACCATGGTCCGGGAGAGAGGGGAGAGTGGGAAACATGGTCATGGAGAGTGTGGAGAGTGGGGAGAGTGGGAAACATGTTTCCGGAGTGTGGGGAGAGTGGGAAACATGGTCATGGAGAGTGGGGAGAGTGGGAAACATGGACCCGGAGAGTGGGGAGAGTGGGAAACATGGCTCCGGAGAGCAGGGAGAGTGGGAAACATGGGCCCGGAGAGTGGGGAAAGTGGGAAACATGGTCCCGTAGAGTGGGGAGAGCGGAAACATGGTCTTGGAGAGTGGGGAAACATGGTCCCGGAGAGTGGGGAACATGGTCTCCGAGAGTGGGGAGCGTGGGAAACATGGTCCCGGAGAGTGGGAAACCTGATCCTGGAGAGTGGGAAACATGGTTCTGGAGAGTGGGGAGAGTGGGAAACATGGTTCCGGAGAGTGGGGAGAGTGGGAAACATGATCCCGGAGAGTGGGGAGAGTGGGCAACATGGTGTCAGGAGTGGGGAGAGTAGGAAATATGGTCCGGGAGAATGGGAAGAGTAGGAAATATGGTCCCGGAGAGTTGGAAACATGGTCCGAGAAAATGCGGAGAGTCGGAAACATGGTCCGGGAGAGAGGGGAGAGTGGGAAACATGGTCCAAGAGAGTGGGGGGAGTGGTAAACATGGTCCCGGAGAGTGGAGAGAGTGGGAAACATGGTCATGGAGAGTGGGAAGAGTGGGAAACATGGGCCCGGAGAGTTGGGAGAGTGGGAAACATGGTCCCAGAGAGTGGGGAGTGTGGGAATCATGGTCCCGGAGAGCGTCAGAGTGGGAAACATGGTCCCGGAGAGTGGGGAGAGTGGCAAACATGGTCATGGCGAGTGGGAAACATGATCCCAGAGTGTGGGAAACATGGTCCTGGAGAGTGGGGAGAGTGGGAAACATGGTTCCGGAGAGTGGGAAACATGGTCCTGGACAGTGGGGAGAGTGGGAAACATTGACCCGGAGAGTGGGGAGAGTGGGAAACATGATCCCGGAGAGTGGGGAGAGTGGGCAACATGGTGTCAGAGAATGGGTTGAGTAGGAAACATGGTCCGGGAGAATGGGAAGAGTGGGAAACATGGACCCAGAGAGTGGGGAGTGTGGGAAACATGGACCCGGAGAGTGGGGAGAGTGGGAAACATGGCTCCGGAGAGTAGGGAGAGTGGGAAACATGGGCCCAGAGAGTGGGGAAAGTGGGAAACATGGTCCCGTAGAGTGGGGAGAGTGGAAACATGGTCTTGGAGACTGGGGAAACATGGTCCCGGAGAGTGGGAAACATGGTCCCGGAGAGTGGGAAACCTGATCCTGGAGAGTGGGAAACATGGTTCCGGAGAGTGGGGAGAGTGGGAAACATGATCCCGGAGAGTGGGGAGAGTGGGCAACATGGTGTCAGGAGTGGGGAGAGTAGGAAACATGGTCCGGGAGAATGGGAAGAGTAGGAAATATGGTCCCGGAGAGTGTGGAGAGTGGAAACATGGACATGGAGAGTGGGGAAACATGGTCCCGGAGAGTTGGAAACACGGTCTCCGAGAGTGGGGAGAGTGGGAAACATGGTCCTGGAACGTGGGAAACCTGATCCTGGAGAGTGGGAAACATGGTTCCGGAGAGTGGGGAGAGTGGGAAACATGACACCGGAGAGTGGGGAGAGTGGGCAACATGGTGTCAAGAGTGGGGAGAGTAGGAAACATGGTCCGAGAGAATGCGGAGAGTGGGAAACATGGTCCGGGAGAGAGGGGAGAGTGGGAAACATGGTCTGGGAGTGTGGGGAGAGTGGGAAACATGGTCCCGGAGAGTGGAGAGAGTGGGAAACATGGTCATGGAGAGTGTGGAGAGTGGGGAGAGTGGGAAACATGGTTCCGGACAGTGGGGAGAGTGGGAAACATGGTCATGGAGAGTGGGGACAGTGGGAAACATGGTTCCGGAGAGTGGGGAGAGTTGGAAACATGGGCCCGGAGAGCGGGGAGAGTGGGAAACATGGGCCCGGAGACTGGGGAGAGTGGTAAAATGGTCCCGGAGAGTGGGGAGAGTGGGAAACATGGTCCCATAGAGTGGGGAGTGTGGGAAACATGGTCCCGGAGAGCGGGGAGAGTGGGAAGCATGGTCCCGGAGAGTGGGGAGAGTGGGAAACATGGTCATGGCGAGTGGGAAACATGATCCCAGAGTGTGGGAAACATGGTCCTGGAGAGTGGGGAGAGTGGGAAGCATGGTCATGGAGAGTGGAGAGAGTGGGAAACATGGTCCTGGAGAGTGGGGAGAGTGGGAAAGATGGTCATGGGGAGTGGGGAGAGTGGGAAACATGGCTCCGGAGAGTAGGGAGAGTGGGAAACATGGTCATGGCGAGTGGGAAACATCATCCCAGAGTGTGGGAAACATGGTCCTGGAGAGTGGGGAGAGTGGCAAACATGGTTCCGGAGACTGGGAAACATGGTCCTGGAGAGTGGGGAGAGTGGGAAACATGGACCCGGAGAGTGGGGAGAGTGGGAAACATGATCCCGGAGAGTGGGGAGAGTGGGCAACATGGTGTCAGAGAATGGGTTGAGTAGGAAACATGGTCCGGGAGAATGGGAAGAGTGGGAAACATGGACCCCGAGAGTGGGGAGTGTGGGAAACATGGACCCGGAGAGTGGGGAGAGTGGGAAACATGGCTCCGGACAGTAGGGAGAGTGGGAAACATGGGCCCGGAGAGTGGGGAAAGTGGGAAACATGGTCCCGTAGAGTGGGGAGAGTGGAAACATGGTCTTGGAGACTGGGGAAACATGGTCCCGGAGAGTGGGGAACATGGTCTCCGAGAGTGGGGAGAGTGGGAAACATGGTCCCGGAGAGTGGGAAACCTGATCCTGGAGAGTGGGAAACATGGTTCCGGAGAGTGGGGAGAGTGGGAAACATGGTTCCGGAGAGTGGGGAGAGTGGGAAACATGATCCCGGAGAGTGGGGAGAGTGGGCAACATGGTGTCAGGAGTGGGGAGAGTAGGAAACATGGTCCGGGAGAATGGGAAGAGTAGGAAATATGGTCCCGGAGAGTGTGGAGAGTGGAAACATGGACATGGAGAGTGGGGAAACATGCTCCCGGAGAGTTGGAAACACGGTCTCCGAGAGTGGGGAGAGTGGGAAACATGGTCCTGGAACGTGGGAAACCTGATCCTGGAGAGTGGGAAACATGGTTCCGGAGAGTGGGGAGAGTGGGAAACATGACACCGGAGAGTGGGGAGAGTGGGCAACATGGTGTCAAGAGTGGGGAGAGTAGGAAACATGGTCCGAGAGAATGCGGAGAGTGGGAAACATGGTCCGGGAGAGAGGGGAGAGTGGGAAACATGGTCTGGGAGAGAGGGGAGAGTGGGAAACATGGTCTGGGAGTGTGGGGAGAGTGGGAAACATGGTCCCGGAGAGTGGAGAGAGAGGGAAACATGGTCATGGCGAGTGTGGAGAGTGGGGAGAGTGGGAATCATGGTTCCGGACAGTGGGGAGAGTGGGAAACATGGTCATGGAGAGTGGGGACAGTGGGAAACATGGTTCCGGAGAGTGGGGAGAGTGGGAAACATGGGCCCGGAGAGTGGGGAGAGTGGGAAACATGGTCATGGCGAGTGGGAAACATGATCCCAGAGTGTGGGAAACATGGTCCTGGAGAGTGGTGAGAGTGGGAAGCATGGTCATGGAGAGTGGAGAGAGTGGGAAAAATGGTCCTAGAGAGTGGGGAGAGTGGGAAAGATGGTCATGGAGAGTGGGGAGAGTGGGAAACATGGCTCCGGAGAGTAGGGAGAGTGGGAAACTTGGGCCCGGAGAGTGGAGAGAGTGGGACACATGGTAATGGAGAGTGTGGAGAGTGGGGAGAGTGGGAAACATGGTCATGGAGAGTGGGGAGAGGGGGAAACATGGTTCCGGAGAGTGGGGAGAGTGGGAAACATGGGCCCGGAGAGCGGGGAGAGTGGGAAACATGGTCCCGGAGAGTGGGGAGAGTGGGAAACATGGTCCCAGAGAGTGGGGAGTGTGGGAAACATGATCCCAGAGGGCGGGATACATGGTCCTGGAGAGTGGGGAGAGTGGGAAAGATTGTCATGGAGAGTGGGGAGAGTGGGAAACATGGTCCCGGAGAGTGGGGAGAGTGGAAACATGGTCATGGAGAGTGGGGAAACATGGTCCCGGAGAGTGGGAAACCTGATCCTGGAGAGTGGGAAACATAGTTCCGGAGAGTGGGGAGAGTGGGAAACATGATCCCGGAGAGTGGGGAGAGTGGGCAACATGGTGTCAGGAGTGGGGAGAGTAGGAAACATGGTCCGTGAGAATGGGAAGAGTAGGAAATATGGTCCCGGAGAGTGGGAAACATGGTCCGAGAAAATGCGGAGAGTCGGAAACATGGTCCGGGAGAGAGGGGAGAGTGGGAAACATGGTCCGGGAGAGTGGGGGGAGTGGTAAACATGGTCCCGGAGAGTGGAGAGAGTGGGACACATGGTAATGGAGAGTGTGGAGAGTGGGGAGAGTGGGAAACATGGTCATGGAGAGTGGGGAGAGGGGGAAACATGGTTCCGGAGAGTGGGGAGAGTGGGAAACATGGGCCCGGAGAGCGGGGAGAGTGGGAAACATGGTCCCGGAGAGTGGGGAGAGTGGGAAACATGGTCCCAGAGAGTGGGGAGTGTGGGAAACATGGTCCCGGAGAGCGGGCAGAGTGGGAAACATGGTCCCGGAGAGTGGGGAGAGTGGGAAACATGGTCATGGCGAGTGGGAAACATGATCCCAGAGTGTGGGAAACATGGTCCTGGAGAGTGGGGAGAGTGGGAAGCATGGTCATGGAGAGTGGAGAGAGTGGGAAACATGGTCCTGGAGAGTGGGGAGAGTGGGAAACATGGTTCCGGAGAGTGGGAAACATGGTCCTGGAGAGTGGGGAGAGTGGGAAACATGGACCCGGAGAGTGGGGAGAGTGGGAAACATGATCCCGGAGAGTGGGGAGAGTGGGCAACATGGTGTCAGAGAGTGGGTTGAGAAGGAAACATGGTCCGGGAGAATGGGAAGAGTGGGAAACATGGACCCAGAGAGTGGGGAGTGTGGTAAACATGGACCCGGAGAGTGGGGAGAGTGGGAAACATGGTCCCGGAGAGTGGGAAACATGAACCCGGAGAGTGGGAATCATGGTCTCCGAGAGTGGGGAGAGTGGGAAACATGGTCCCAGAAGGTGGGAAACATGATCCCAGAGGGCGGGATACATGGTCCTGGAGAGTGGGGAGAGTGGGAAAGATTGTCATGGAGAGTGGGGAGAGTGGGAAACATGGCTCCGGAGAGTAGGGAGAGTGGGAAACATGGGCCCGGAGAGTGGGGAGAGTGGGAAACATGGTGTCTGAGAGTTGGTTGAGAGGGTAACATGGTCCGGGAGAATGGGAAGACTGGGAAACATGGACCCAGAGAGTGGGGAGTATGGGAAACATGGACCCGGAGAGTGGGGAGAGTGGGAAACATGGTCCCGGAGAGTGGGAAACATGATCCCGGAGAGTGGGAATCATGGTCTCCGAGACTGGGGAGAGTGGGAAACATGGTCCCGGAAGGTGGGAAACATGATCCCAGAGGGCGGGATACATGGTCCTGGAGAGTGGGGAGAGTGGGAAAGATTGTCATGGAGAGTGGGGAGAGTGGGAAACATGGCTCCGGAGAGTAGGGAGAGTGGGAAACATGGGCCCGGAGAGCGGGAAGAGTGGGAAACATGGACCCGGAGAGTGGGAAGGGTGGGAAACATGGTCATGGAGAATGGGAAACATGATCCCAGAGGGCGGGATACATGGTCCTGGAGAGTGGGGAGAGTGGGAAAGATGGTCACGGAGAGTGGGGAGATTGGGAAACATGGCTCCGGAGAGCGGGGAGAGTGGGAAACATGGGCCCGGAGAGTGGGGAGAGTGGTAAACATGGTCCTGGAGAGTGGGGAGAGTGGGAAACATGGTCCCGGAGAGTGCTGAGAGTGGGAAACATGATCCCGGAGAGTGAAGAAACATGGTCCCAGACAGTTGGAAGAATGGTCTCCGAGAGTGGGGAGAGTGGGAAAGATGGTCCCGGAGAGTGGGAAAACTGATCCTGGAGAGCGGGAAACATGGTTCCGGAGTGTGGGGAGAGAGGGAAACATGATCCCGGAGAGTGGGGAGAGTGGAAAACATGATCCCGGAGAGTAGGGAGTGTGGAAACATGGTCATGGAGAGTGGGGAAATATGGTCCCGGAGAGTGAGGAAACATGATCCTGGAGAGTGGGAAACATGGTCACAGAGAGCGGGAAATATGGTCCCAGAGAGTGCTGAGAGTGGGAAACATGATCCCGGAGAGTGGGGTGAGTGGAAAACATGGTCCCGGAGAGTGGGAAGAGTGAGAAACATGGTCGCAGAGAGTGGGAAACATGGTCCCGGAGAGTGGGAAACATGGTCCTGGAGAGTGGGGAGAGTGGGAAACATGGTCCCAGCGAGTGGGGAGAGTGGGAAACATGGGCCCGGAGAGCGGGGAGAGTGGGAAACATGGGCCCGGAGAGTGGGGAGAGTGGGAAACATGATCCCGGAGAGTGGGGAGAGTGGGCAACATGGTGTCAGGAGTGGGGAGAGTAGGAAACATGGTCCGGGAGAATGGAAGGAGTAGGAATATGGTCCCGGAGAGTGGGAAACATGGACCGAGAGAATGCGGAGAGTGGGAAACATGGTCCGGGAGAGAGGGGAGAGTGGGAAACATGGTCCGGGAGAGTGGGTAGAGTGGTAAACATGTTCCCGGAGAGCGGGCAGAGTGGGAAACATGGGCCCGGAGAGTGGGGAGAGTGGGAAACATGGTCATGGCGAGTGGGAAACATGATCCCAGAGTGTGGGAAACATGGTCCTGGAGAGTGGTGAGAGTGGGAAGCATGGTCATGGAGAGTGGAGAGAGTGGGAAAAATGGTCCTAGAGAGTGGGGAGAGTGGGAAAGATGGTCATGGAGAGTGGGGAGAGTGGGAAACATGGCTCTGGAGAGTAGGGAGAGTGGGAAACTTGGGCCCGGAGAGTGGGGAGAGTGGGAAACATGGTCCCAGAGAGTGGGGAGAGTGGAAACATGGTCATGGAGAGTGGGGAAACATGGTCCCGGAGAGTGGGAAACATGGTCTCCGAGCATGGGGAGAGTGGGAAACATGGTCCCGGAGAGTGGGAAACCTGATCCTGGAGAGTGGGAAACACAGTTCCGGAGAGTGGGGAGAGTGGGAAACATGATCCCGGAGAGTGGGGAGAGTGGGCAACATGGTGTCAGGAGTGGGGAGAGTAGGAAACATGGTCCGGGAGAATGGGAAGAGTAGGAAATATGGTCCCGGAGAGTGGGAAACATGGTCCGAGAAAATGCGGAGAGTCGGAAACATGGTCTGGGAGAGAGGGGAGAGTGGGAAACATGGTCCGGGAGAGTGGGGGGAGTGGTAAACATGGTCCCGGAGAGTCGAGAGAGTGGGATACATGGTAATGGAGAGTGTGGAGAGTGGGGAGAGTGGGAAACATGGTCATGGAGAGTGGGGAGAGGGGGAAACATGGTTCCGGAGAGTGGGGAGAGTGGGAAACATGGGCCCGGAGAGCGGGGAGAGTGGGAAACATGGTCCCGGAGAGTGGGGAGAGTGGGAAACATGGTCCCAGAGAGTGGGGAGTGTGGGAAACATGGTCCCGGAGAGCGGGCAGAGTGGGAAACATGGTCCCGGAGAGTGGGGAGAGTGGGAAACATGGTCATGGCGAGTGGGAAACATGATCCCAGAGTGTGGGAAACATGGTCCTGGAGAGTGGGGAGAGTGGGAAGCATGGTCATGGAGAGTGGAGAGAGTGGGAAACATGGTGTCAGAGAGTGGGTTGAGAAGGAAACATGGTCCGGGAGAATGGGAAGAGTGGGAAACATGGACCCAGAGAGTGGGGAGTGTGGTAAACATGGACCCGGAGAGTGGGGAGAGTGGGAAACATGGTCCCGGAGAGTGGGAAACATGATCCCGGAGAGTGGGAATCATGGTCTCCGAGAGTGGGGAGAGTGGGAAACATGGTCCCGGAAGGTGGGAAACATGATCCCAGAGGGCGGGATACATGGTCCTGGAGAGTGGGGAGAGTGGGAAAGATTGTCATGGAGAGTGGGGAGAGTGGGAAACATGGCTCCGGAGAGTAGGGAGAGTGGGAAACATGGGCCCGGAGAGTGGGGAGTGTGGGAAACATGGACCCGGAGAGTGGGGAGAGTGGGAAACATGGTGTCAGAGAGTTGGTTGAGAAGGTAACATGGTCCGGGAGAATGGGAAGACTGGGAAACATGGACCCAGAGAGTGGGGAGTATGGGAAACATGGACCCGGAGAGTGGGGAGAGTGGGAAACATGGTCCCGGAGAGTGGGAAACATGATCCCGGAGAGTGGGAATCATGGTCTCCGAGACTGGGGAGAGTGGGAAACATGGTCCCGGAAGGTGGGAAACATGATCCCAGAGGGCGGGATACATGGTCCTGGAGAGTGGGGAGAGTGGGAAAGATTGTCATGGAGAGTGGGGAGAG
Organism: Mobula birostris; assembly: GCF_030028105.1. Taxonomy (NCBI): domain Eukaryota; kingdom Metazoa; phylum Chordata; class Chondrichthyes; order Myliobatiformes; family Myliobatidae; genus Mobula; species Mobula birostris. Next base: position 129,971,558 of record NC_092371.1, read on the forward strand.
TGGGAAACATGGCTCCGGAGAGTAGGGAGAGTGGGAAACATGGGCCCGGAGAGCGGGAAGAGTGGGAAACATGGACCCGGAGAGTGGGAAGGGTGGGAAACATGGTCATGGAGAATGGGAAACATGATCCCAGAGCGCGGGATACATGGTCCTGGAGAGTGGGGAGAGTGGGAAAGATGGTCACGGAGAGTGGGGAGAGTGGGAAACATGGCTCCGGAGAGCGGGGAGAGTGGGAAACATGGGCCCGGAGAGTGGGGAGAGTGGTAAACATGGTCCTGGAGAGTGGGGAGAGTGGGAAACATGGTCCCGGAGAGTGCTGAGAGTGGGAAACATGATCCCGGAGAGTGAAGAAACATGGTCCCAGACAGTTGGAAGAATGGTCTCCGAGAGTGGGGAGAGTGGGAAAGATGGTCCCGGAGAGTGGGAAAACTGATCCTGGAGAGCGGGAAACATGGTTCTGGAGTGTGGGGAGAGAGGGAAACATGATCCCGGAGAGTGGGGAGAGTGGAAAACATGATCCCGGAGAGTAGGGAGTGTGGAAACATGGTCATGGAGAGTGGGGAAATATGGTCCCGGAGAGTGAGGAAACATGATCCTGGAGAGTGGGAAACATGGTCACAGAGAGCGGGAAATATGGTCCCAGAGAGTGCTGAGAGTGGGAAACATGATCCCGGAGAGTGGGGAGAGTGGAAAACATGGTCCCGGAGAGTGGGAAGAGTGAGAAACATGGTCGCAGAGAGTGGGAAACATGGTCCCGGAGAGTGGGAAACATGGTCCTGGAGAGTGGGGAGAGTGGGAAACATGGTCCCAGCGAGTGGGGAGAGTGGGAAACATGGGCCCGGAGAGCGGGGAGAGTGGGAAACATGGACCCGGAGAGTGGGGAGAGTGGGAAACATGATCCCGGAGAGTGGGGAGAGTGGGCAACATGGTATCAGGAGTGGGGAGAGTAGGAAACATGGTCCGGGAGAATGGAAGGAGTAGGAATATGGTCCCGGAGAGTGGGAGACATGGACCGAGAGAATGTGGAGAGTGGGAAACATGGTCCGGGAGAGAGGGGAGAGTGGGAAACATGGTCCGGGAGAGTGGGTAGAGTGGTAAACATGGTCCCGGAGAGCGGGCAGAGTGGGAAACATGGTCCCGGAGAGTGGGGAGAGTGGGAAACATGGTCATGGCGAGTGGGAAACATGGTCCTGGAGAGTGGGGAGAGTGGGAAACATGGTCATGGCGAGTGGGAAACATGGTCCTGGAGAGTGGGGAAAGTGGGAAGCATGGTCATGGAGTGCGGAGAGAGTGGGAAACATGGTCCTGGAGAGTGGGGAGAGTGGGAAACATGGTTCCGGAGAGTGGGAAACATGGTCCTGGAGAGTGGGGAGAGTGGGAAACATGGACCCGGAGAGTGGGGAGAGTGCGAAACATGATCCCGGAGAGTGGGGAGAGTGGGCAACATGGTGTCAGAGAGTGGGTTGAGAAGGAAACATGGTCCGGGAGAATGGGAAGAGTGGGAAACATGGACCCAGAGAGTGGGGAGTGTGGGAAACATGGACCCGGAGAGTGGGGAGAGTGGGAAACATGGTCCCGGAGAGTGGGAAACATGATCCCTGAGAGTGGGAATCATGGTCTCCGAGAGTGGGGAGAGTGAGAAACATGATCCCAGAGGGCGGGATACATGGTCCTGGAGAGTGGGGAGAGTGGGAAAGATTGTCATGGAGAGTGGGGAGAGTGGGAAACATGGCTCCGGAGAGTAGGGAGAGTGGGAAACATGGGCCCGGAGAGCGGGAAGAGTGGGAAACATGGACCCGGAGAGTGGGGAAAGTGGGAAACGTTGTCCCGGAGTGTGGGAAGAGTGGGAAACATGGTCATGGAGAGTGGGGAGAGTGGAAACATGGTCATGGAGAGTGGGGAAACATGATCCCGGAGAGTGGGAATCATGGTCTCCGAGACTGGGGAGAGTGGGAAACATGGTCCCGGAAGGTGGGAAACATGATCCCAGAGGGCGGGATACATGGTCCTGGAGAGTGGGGAGAGTGGGAAAGATTGTCATGGAGAGTGGGGAGAGTGGGAAACATGGCTCCGGAGAGTAGGGAGAGTGGGAAACATGGGCCCGGAGAGTGGGAAGAGTGGGAAACATGGACCCGGAGAGTGGGAAGAGTGGGAAACATGGTCATGGAGAATGGGAAACATGATCCCAGAGGGCGGGATACATGGTCCTGGAGAGTGGGGAGAGTGGGAAAGATGGTCATGGAGAGTGGGGAGAGTGGGAAACATGGCTCCGGAGAGCGGGGAGAGTGGGAAACATGGGCCCGGAGAGTGGGGAGAGTGGTAAACATGGTCCTGGAGAGTGGGGAGAGTGGGAAACATGGTCCCAGAGAGTGCTGAGTTTGGAAAACATGATCCCGGAGAGTGAAGAAACATGGTCCCAGACAGTTGGAAGAATGGTCTCCGAGAGTGGGGAGAGTGGGAAAGATGGTCCCGGAGAGTGGGAAAACTGATCCTGGAGAGAGGGAAACATGGTTCCGGAGTGTGGGGAGAGTGGGAAACATGGGCCCGGAGAGCGGTGCGAGTGGGAAACATGGTCCCGGAGAGTGGGGAGAGTGGGAAACATGGTCCCAGAGAGTGGGGAGTGTGGGAAACATGGTCCCGGAGAGCGGGCAGAGTGGGAAACATGGTCCCGGAGAGTGGGGAGAGTGGGAAACATGGTCATGGCGAGTGGGAAACATGATCCCAGAGTGTGGGAAACATGGTCCTGGAGAGTGGGGAGAGTGGGAAGCATGGTCATGGAGAGTGGAGAGAGTGGGAAACATGGTCCTGGAGAGTGGGGAGTGTGGGAAACATGGTTCCGGAGAGTGGAAAACATGATCCCGGAGAGTGGGGAGAGTGGGCAACATGGTGTCAGAGAGTGGGTTGAGAAGGAAACATGGTCCGGGAGAATTGGAAGAGTGGGAAACATGGACCCAGAGAGTGGGGAGTGTGGGAAACATGGATCCGGAGAGTGGGGAGAGTGGGAAACATGGTCCCGGAGAGTGGGAAACATGATCCCGGAGAGTGGGAATCATGGTCTCCGAGAGTGGGGAGAGTGGGAAACATGGTCCCGGAAAGTGGGAAACATGATCCCAGATGGCGGGATACATGGTCCTGGAGAGTGGGGAGAGTGGGAAAGATTGTCATGGAGAGTGGGGAGAGTGGGAAACATGGCTCCGGAGAGTAGGGAGAGTGGGAACCATGGGCCCGGAGAGTGGGGAGAGTGGTAAACATGGTCCTGGAGAGTGGGGAGAGTGGGAAACATGGTCCCGGAGAGTGCTGAGAGTGGGAAACATGATCCCGGAGAGTGAAGAAACATGGTCCCAGACAGTTGGAAGCATGGTCTCCGAGAGTGGGGAGAGTGGGAAAGAGGTGCCCGGAGAGTGGGAAAACTGATCCTGGAGAGAGGGAAACATGGTTCCGGAGTGTGGGGAGAGAGGGAAACATGATCCCGGAGAGTGGGGAGAGTGGAAAACATGATCCCGGAGAGTAGGGAGTGTGGAAACATGGTCATGGAGAGTGGGGAAATATGGTCCCGGAGAGTGAGGAAACATGATCCTGGAGAGTGGGAAACATGGTCACAGAGAGCGGGAAATATGGTCCCAGAGAGTGCTGAGAGTGGGAAACATGATCCCGGAGAGTGGGGAGAGTGGAAAACATGGTCCCGGAGAGTGGGAAGAGTGAGAAACATGGTCGCAGAGAGTGGGAAACATGGTCCCGGAGAGTGGGAAACATGGTCCTGGAGAGTGGGGAGAGTGGGAAACATGGTCCCAGCGAGTGGGGAGAGTGGGAAACATGATACCGGAGAGTGGGGAGAGTGGGGAACATGGTGTCAGGAGTGGGGAGGGTAGGAAACATGGTCCGGGAGAATGGGAAGAGTAGAAAACATGGTCCCGGAGAGTGGGAAACGTGGTCCGAGAGAATGCGAAGAGTGGGAAACATGGTCCGGGAGAGAGGGAAGAGTGGGAAACATGGTCCGGGAGAGTTGGGAGAGTGGTAAACATGGTCCCAGAGAGTGGAGAGAGTGGGAAAATGGTCATGGAGAGTGTGGAGAGTGGGGAGAGTGGGAAACATGGTTCCGGATAGTGGGGAGAGTGGGAAACATGGGCCTGGAGAGTGGGGAGAGTGGTAAACATGGTCCCGGAGAGTGGAGAGAGTGGGAAACATGGTCATGGAGAGTGGGGAGAGTGGGAAACATGGTTCCGGAGAGTGCGGAGAGTGGGAAACATGGTCCCGGAGATTGTGAAACATGGTCGCGGAGAGTGGGAAATATGATCCCAGAGGGTGGGAAACATGGTTCTGGAGAGTGGGGAGAGTGGGAAACATGGTCATGGAGAGTGGGGAGAGTGGGAAACATGGTTCCGGAGAGTGGGGAGAGTGGGAAACATGGTCATGGAGAGTGGGGAGAGTGGTGAAATGGTCCCGGAGATTGGGGAGAGTGGGAAACATGGTCATGGAGAGTGGGGAAAGTCGGAAACATGTTTCCGGAGAGTGGGGAGAGTGGGAAACATGGGCCGGGAGAGCGGGGAGAGTGGCAAACATGGGCCCGGAGAGTGGGGAGTGTGGTGAAATGGTCCCGGAGAGTGGGGAGAGTGGGAAACATGGTCCCAGAGAGTGGGGAGAGTGGGAAACATGGTCATTGAGAGTGGGAAACATGATCCCGGAGAGTGGGAAACATGGTCTCCGAGAGTGGGGAGAGTGGGAAACATGGTCCCGGAGAGTGGGAAACATGATCCCAGAGGGTGGGATACATGGTCCTGGATAGTGGGGAGCGTGGGAAACATGGTCATGGAGAGTGGAAAGAGTGGTAAACATGGCTCCGGAGAGTGGGGAGAGTGGGAAACGTGGGCCCGGAGAGCGGGGACGTGGGAAACATGGGCCCGGAGAGTGCGGAGAGTGGTAAACATGGTCCCGGAGAGTGGGGAGAGTGGGAAACATGGTCCCGGAGAGTGCTGAGAGTGGGAAACATGACCCCGGAGAGTGAAGAAACATGGTCCCGAACAGTGGGAATCATGATCCTGGAGAGTGGGAAACATGGTCCCAGAGAGTGGGAAACATGATTCTGGAGAGTGGGGAGAGTGGGAAACATGGTCATGGAGAGTGGGGAGAGTGGGAAACATGGTTCCGGAGAGTGGGGAGAGTGGGAAACATGGGCCCGGAGAGTGGGGAGAGTTGGAAACATGGTCCCAGAGAGTGGGGAGTGTGGGAAACATGGTCCCGGAGAGCGTCAGAGTGGGAAACATGGTCCCGGAGAGTGGGGAGAGTGGCAAACATGGTCATGGCAAGTGGGAAACATGATCCCAGAGTGTGGGAAACATGGTCCTGGAGAGTGGGGAGAGTGGGAAATATGGTTCCGGAGAGTGGGAAACATGGTCCTGGAGAGTGGGGAGAGTGGTAAACATGGTCCCGGAGAGTGGAGAGAGTGGGAAATATGGGCATGGAGAGTGGGGAGAGTGGGAAACATGGGCCCGGAGAGCGGGGAGAGTGGGAAACATGGTCTCCGAGAGTGGGGAGAGTGGGAAACATGGTCCCAGAGAGCGGGGAGAGTGGGCAACATGGTGTCAGGAGTGGGGAGAGTAGGAAACATGGTCCGGGAGAATGTAAGGAGTAGGAAATATGGTCCCGGAGAGTGGGAAACATGGTCCGAGAGAATGCGGAGAGTGGGAAACATGGTCCGGGAGAGTGGGGAGAGTGGTAAACATGGGCCCGGAGAGTGGAGAGAGTGGGAAACATGGTCATGGAGAGTGTGGAGAGTGGGGAGAGTGGGAAACATGGTTCCGGAGAGTGGGGAGAGTGGGAAACATGGGCCTGGAGAGCGGGGAGAGTGGGAAACATGGTCATGGAGAGTGTGGAGAGTGGGGAGAGTGGGAAACATGGTTCCGGAGAGTGGGGAGAGTGGGAAACATGGTCCCAGAGAATGCGGAGAGTGGGAAACATGGTTCGGGAGAGAGGGGAGAGTGGGAAACATGGTCCGGGAGTGTGGGGAGAGTGGGAAACATGGTCCCGGAGAGTGGAGAGAGTGGGAAACATGGTCATGGAGAGTGTGGAGAGTGGGGAGAGTGGGAAACATGGTTCTGGAGAGTGGGGAGAGTGGGAAACATGGTCATGGAGAGTGGGGAAAGTGGGAAACATGGTCATGGCGAGTGGGAAACATGATCCCAGAGTGTGGGAAACATGGTCCTGGAGAGTGGGGAGAGTGGGAAGCATGGTCATGGAGAGTGGAGAGAGTTGGAAACATGGTCCTGGAGAGTGGGGAGAGTGGGAAAGATGGTCATGGAGAGTGGGGAGAGTGGGAAACATGGTCCCGGAGAGTGGGGAGAGTGGAAACATGGTCATGGAGAGTGGGGAAACATGTTTCCGGAGAGTGGGAAACATGGTCTCCGAGAGTGGGGAGAGTGGGAAACATGGTCCCGGAGAGTGCTGAGAGTGGGAAACATGATCCCGGAGAGTGAAGAAACATGGTCCCAGACAGTTGGAATCATGGTCTCCGAGAGTGGGGAGAGTGGGAAAGAGGTGCCCGGAGAGTGGGAAAACTGATCCTGGAGAGAGGGAAACATGGTTCCGGAGTGTGGGGAGAGAGGGAAACATGATCCCGGAGAGTGGGGAGAGTGGGAAACATGATCCCGGAGAGTGAAGAAACATGGTCCCGAACAGTGGGAATCATGATCCTGGAGAGTGGGAAACATGGTCCCAGAGAGTGGGAAACATGATTCTGGAGAGTGGGGAGAGTGGGAAACATGGTCTGGGAGAGAGGGGAGAGTGGGAAACATGGTCATGGAGAGTGTGGAGAGTGGGGAGAGTGGGAAACATGTTTCCGGAGAGTGGGGTGAGTGGGAAACATGGTCATGGAGAGTGGGGAGAGTGGGAAACATGGTTCCGGAGAGTTGGAAACATGGTCTCCAAGAGTGGGGAGAGTGGGAAACATGATCCCGGAAAGTGGGAAACCTGATGCTGGAGAGTGGGAAACATGGTTCCGGAGAGTGGGGAGAGTGGGAAATATGACACCGGAGAGTGGGGAGAGTGGGCAACATGGTGTCAAGAGTGGGGAGAGTAGGAAACATGGTCCGGGAGAATGGGAAGAGTAGGAAATATGGTCCCGGAGAGTGGGAAACATGGTCCGAGAGAATGCGGAGAGTGGGAAACATGGACGGGAGAGAGGGGAGAGTGGGAAACATGGTCCGGGAGTGTGGGGAGAGTGGGAAACATGGTCCCGGAGAGTGGAGAGAGTGGGAAACATGGTCATGGAGAGTGTGGAGAGTGGGGAGAGTGGGAAACATGGTTCCGGACAGTGGGGAGAGTGGGAAACATGGTCATGGAGAGTGGGGACAGTGGGAAACATGGTTCCGGACAGTGGGGAGAGTGGGAAACATGGACCCGGAGAGCGGGGAAAGTGGGAAACATGGGCCCGGAGAGTGGGGAGAGTGGGAAACATGGTCCCAGAGAGTGGGGAGTGTGGGAAACATGGTCACGGACAGCGGGGAGAGTGGGAAACATGGTCCCGGAGAGTGGGGAGAGTGGGAAACATGGTCATGGCGAGTGGGAAACATGATCCCAGAGTGTGGGAAACATGGTCCTGGAGAGTGGGGAGAGTGGGAAGCATGGTCATGGAGAGTGGAGAGAGTGGGAAACATGGTCCTGGAGAGTGGGGAGAGTGGGAAAGATGGTCATGGAGAGTGGGGAGAGTGGGAAACATGGCTCCGGAGAGTAGGGAGAGTGGGAAACTTGGGCCCGGAGAGTGGGGAGAATGGGAAACATGGTCCTGGAGAGTGGGGAGAGTGGAAACATGGTCATGGAGAGTGGGGAAACATGGTCCCGGAGAGTGGGAAACATGGTCTCCGAGCATGGGGAGAGTGGGAAACATGGTCCCGGAGAGTGGGGAGAGTGGGAAACATGGTCCCAGAGAGTGGGGAGTGTGGGAAACATGGTCCCGGAGAGCGGGCAGAGTGGGAAACATGGTCCCGGAGAGTGGGGAGAGTGGGAAACATGGTCATGGCGAGTGGGAAACATGATCCCAGAGTGTGGGAAACATGGTCCTGGAGAGTGGGGAGAGTGGGAAGCATGGTCATGGAGAGTGGAGAGAGTGGGAAACATGGTCCTGGAGAGTGGGGAGTGTGGGAAACATGGTTCCGGAGAGTGGAAAACATGATCCCGGAGAGTGGGGAGAGTGGGCAACATGGTGTCAGAGAGTGGGTTGAGAAGGAAACATGGTCCGGGAGAATTGGAAGAGTGGGAAACATGGACCCAGAGAGTGGGGAGTGTGGGAAACATGGATCCGGAGAGTGGGGAGAGTGGGAAACATGGTCCCGGAGAGTGGGAAACATGATCCCGGAGAGTGGGAATCATGGTCTCCGAGAGTGGGGAGAGTGGGAAACATGGTCCCGGAAAGTGGGAAACATGATCCCAGAGGGCGGGATACATGGTCCTGGAGAGTGGGGAGAGTGGGAAAGATTGTCATGGAGAGTGGGAAGAGTGGGAAACATGGCTCCGGAGAGTAGGGAGAGTGGGAACCATGGGCCCGGAGAGTGGGGAGAGTGGTAAACATGGTCCTGGAGAGTGGGGAGAGTGGGAAACATGGTCCCGGAGAGTGCTGAGAGTGGGAAACATGATCCCGGAGAGTGAAGAAACATGGTCCCAGACAGTTGGAAGCATGGTCTCCGAGAGTGGGGAGAGTGGGAAAGAGGTGCCCGGAGAGTGGGAAAACTGATCCTGGAGAGAGGGAAACATGGTTCTGGAGTGTGGGGAGAGAGGGAAACATGATCCCGGAGAGTGGGGAGAGTGGAAAACATGATCCCGGAGAGTAGGGAGTGTGGAAACATGGTCATGGAGAGTGGGGAAATATGGTCCCGGAGAGTGAGGAAACATGATCCTGGAGAGTGGGAAACATGGTCACAGAGAGCGGGAAATATGGTCCCAGAGAGTGGGGAGAGTGGGAAACATGATACCGGAGAGTGGGGAGAGTGGGGAACATGGTGTCAGGAGTGGGGAGGGTAGGAAACATGGTCCGGGAGAATGGGAAGAGTAGAAAACATGGTCCCGGAGAGTGGGAAACGTGGTCCGAGAGAATGCGAAGAGTGGGAAACATGGTCCGGGAGAGAGGGAAGGGTGGGAAACATGGTCCGGGAGAGTGGGGAGAGTGGTAAACATGGTCCCAGAGAGTGGAGAGAGTGGGAAAATGGTCATGGAGAGTGTGGAGAGTGGGGAGAGTGGGAAACATGGTTCCGGATAGTGGGGAGAGTGGGAAACATGGGCCTGGAGAGTGGGGAGAGTGGTAAACATGGTCCCGGAGAGTGGAGAGAGTGGGAAACATGGTCATGGAGAGTGGGGAGAGTGGGAAACATGGTTCCGGAGAGTGGGGAGAGTGGGAAACATGGTCCCGGAGATTGTGAAACATGGTCGCGGAGAGTGGGAAATATGATCCCAGAGGGTGGGAAACATGGTTCTGGAGAGTGGGGAGAGTGGGAAACATGGTCATGGAGAGTGGGGAGAGTGGGAAACATGGTTCCGGAGAGTGGGGAGAGTGGGAAACATGGTAATGGAGAGTGGGGAGAGTGGTGAAATGGTCCCAGAGAGTGGGGAGAGTGGGAAACTTGGTCATGGAGAGTGGGGAAAGTCGGAAACATGTTTCCAGAGAGTGGGGAGAGTGGGAAACATGGGCCGGGAGAGCGGGGAGAGTGGCAAACATGGGCCCGGAGAGTGGGGAGTGTGGTGAAATGGTCCCGGAGAGTGGGGAGAGTGGGAAACATGGTCCCAGAGAGTGGGGAGAGTGGGAAACATGGTCATTGAGAGTGGGAAACATGATCCCGGAGAGTGGGAAACATGGTCTCCGAGAGTGGGGAGAGTGGGAAACATGGTCCCGGAGAGTGGGAAACATGATCCCAGAGGGTGGGATACATGGTCCTGGATAGTGGGGAGCGTGGGAAACATGGTCATGGAGAGTGGAAAGAGTGGTAAACATGGCTCCGGAGAGTGGGGAGAGTGGGAAACGTGGGCCCGGAGAGCGGGGACGTGGGAAACATGGGCCCGGAGAGTGCGGAGAGTGGTAAACATGGTCCCGGAGAGTGGGGAGAGTGGGAAACATGGTCCCGGAGAGTGCTGAGAGTGGGAAACATGATCCCGGAGAGTGAAGAAACATGGTCCCGAACAGTGGGAATCATGATCCTGGAGAGTGGGAAACATGGTCCCAGAGAGTGGGAAACATGATTCTGGAGAGTGGGGAGAGTGGGAAACATGGTCATGGAGAGTGGGGAGAGTGGGAAACATGGTTCCGGAGAGTGGGGAGAGTGGGAATCATGGGCCCGGAGAGTGGGGAGAGTTGGAAACATGGTCCCAGAGAGTGGGGAGTGTGGGAAACATGGTCCCGGAGAGCGTCAGAGTGGGAAACATGGTCCCGGAGAGTAGGGAGAGTGGCAAACATGGTCATGGCAAGTGGGAAACATGATCCCAGAGTGTGGGAAACATGGTCCTGGAGAGTGGGGAGAGTGGGAAATATGGTTCCGGAGAGTGGGAAACATGGTCCTGGAGAGTGGGGAGAGTGGGAAACATGGACCCGGAGAGTGGGGAGAGTGGGAAACATGATCCCGGAGAGTGGGGAGAGTGGGCAACATGGTGTCAGAGAATGGGTTGAGTAGGAAACATGGTCCGGGAGAATGGGAAGAGTGGGAAACATGGACCCAGAGAGTGGGGAGTGTGGGAAACATGGACCCGGAGAGTGGGGAGAGTGGGAAACATGGCTCCAGAGAGTAGGGAGAGTGGGAAACATGGACCCGGAGAGTGGCGAAAGTGGGAAACATGGTCCCGTAGAGTGGGGAGAGTGGAAACATGGTCTTGGAGAGTGGGGAAACATGGTCCCGGAGAGTGGGGAACATGGTCTCCGAGAGTGGGGAGAGTGGGAAACATGGTCCCGGAGAGTGGGAAACCTGATCCTGGAGAGTGGGAAACATGGTTCTGGAGAGTGGGGAGAGTGGGAAACATGATCCCGGAGAGTGGGGAGAATGGGCAACATGGTGTCAGAGAATGGGTTGAGTAGCAAACATGGTCCGGGAGAATGGGAAGAGTGGGAAACATGGACCCAGAGAGTGGGGAGTGTGGGAAACATGGACCCGGAGAGTGGGGAGAGTGGGAAACATGGCTCCGGAGAGTAGGGAGAGTGGGAAACATGGGCCCGGAGAGTGGCGAAAGTGGGAAACATGGTCCCGTAGAGTGGGGAGAGTGGAAACATGGTCTTGGAGAGTGGGGAAACATGGTCCCGGAGAGTGGGAAACCTGATCCTGGAGAGTGGGAAACATGGTTCCGGAGAGTGGGGAGAGTGGGAAACATGATCCCGGAGAGTGGGGAGAGTGGGCAACATGGTGTCAGGAGTGGGGAGAGTAGGAAACATGGTCCGGGAGAATGGGAAGAGTAGGAAATATGGTCCCGGAGAGTTGGAAACATGGTCCGAGAGAATGCGGTGAGTGGTAAACATGGTCCGGGAGAGAGGGGACAGTGGGAAACATGGTCCGGGAGTGTGGGGAGAGTGGGAAACATGGTCCCGGAGAGTGGAGAGAGTGGGAAACATGGTCATGGAGAGTGTGGAGAGTGGGGAGAGTGGTAAACATGGTCCTGGAGAGTGGGGAGAGTGGGAAACATGGTCCCGGAGAGTGCTAAGAGTGGGAAACATGATCCCGGAGAGTGAAGAAACATGGTCCCAGACAGTTGGAAGCATGGTCTCCGAGAGTGGGGAGAGTGGGAAAGATGGTCCCGGAGAGTGGGAAAACTGATCCTGGAGAGAGGGAAACATGGTTCCGGAGTGTGGGGAGAGAGGGAAACATGCTCCCGGAGAGTGGAGAGAGTGGAAAACATGATCCCGGAGAGTGGGGAGAGTGGGGAACATGGTGTCAGGAGTGGGGAGGGTAGGGAACATGGTCCGGGAGAATGGGAAGAGCAGAAAACATGGTCCCGGAGAGTGGGAAACATGGTCCGGGAGAGAGGGTAGAGTGGGAAACACAGTCCGGGAGAGTGGGGAGAGTGGTAAACATGGTCCCGGAGAGTGGAGAGAGTGGGAAATATGGGCATGGAGAGTGGGGAGAGTGGGAAACATGGGCCCGGAGAGCGGGGAGAGTGGGAAACATGGTCTCCGAGAGTGGGGAGAGTGGGAAACATGGTCCCAGAGAGCGGGGAGAGTGGGCAACATGGTGTCAGGAGTGGGGAGAGTAGGAAACATGGTCCGGGAGAATGTAAGGAGTAGGAAATATGGTCCCGGAGAGTGGGAAACATGGTCCGAGAGAATGCGGAGAGTGGGAAACATGGTCCGGGAGAGAGGGGAGAGTGGGAAACATGGTCCGGGAGAGTGGGGAGAGTGGTAAACATGGGCCCGGAGAGTGGAGAGAGTGGGAAACATGGTCATGGAGAGTGTGGAGAGTGGGGAGAGTGGGAAACATGGTTCCGGAGAGTGGGGAGAGTGGGAAACATGGGCCTGGAGAGCGGGGAGAGTGGGAAACATGGGCCCAGAGAGTGGGGAGAGTGGTAAAATGGTCCCGGAGAGTGGGGAGAGTGGGAAACATGGTCTCAGAGAATGCGGAGAGTCGGAAACATGGTTCGGGAGAGAGGGGAGAGTGGGAAACATGGTCCAGGAGTGTGGGGAGAGTGGGAAACATGGTCCCGGAGAGTGGAGAGAGTGGGAAACATGGTCATGGAGAGTGTGGAGAGTGGGGAGAGTGGGAAACATGGTTCTGGAGAGTGGGGAGAGTGGGAAACATGGTCATGGAGAGTGGGGAGAGTGGGAAACATGGTCATGGCGAGTGGGAAACATGATCCCAGAGTGTGGGAAACATGGTCCTGGAGAGTGGGGAGAGTGGGAAGCATGGTCATGGAGAGTGGAGAGAGTTGGAAACATGGTCCTGGAGAGTGGGGAGAGTGGGAAAGATGGTCATGGAGAGTGGGGAGAGTGGGAAACATGGTCCCGGAGAGTGGGGAGAGTGGAAACATGGTCATGGAGAGTGGGGAAACATGTTTCCGGAGAGTGGGAAACATGGTCTCCGAGAGTGGGAAGAGTGGGAAACATGGTCCCGGAGAGTGGGAAACCTGATCCTGGAGAGTGGGAAACATGGTTCCGGAGAGTGGGGAGAGTGGGAAACATGATCCCGGAGAGTGGGGAGAGCGGGCAACATGGTGTCAGGAGTGGGGAGAGTAGGAAACATGGTCCGGGAGAGTGGGAAGAGTAGGAAATATGGTCCCGGAGAGTGGGAAACATGGTCCGAGAGAATGCGGAGAGTGGGAAACATGGTCCGGGAGAGAGGGGAGAGTGGGAAACATGGTCATGGAGAGTGTGGTGAGTGGGGAGAGTGGGAAACATGTTTCCGGAGAGTGGGGAGAGTGGGAAACATGGTTCCGGAGAGTGGGGAGAGTGGGAAACATGGGCCCGGAGAGTGGGGAGAGTGGGAAACATGCTCCCAGAGAGTGGGGAGAGTGGGAAACATGGTCCCGGAGAGTGGGCAGAGTGGGAAACATGGCCCCGGAGAGTGGGGAGAGTGGCAAACATGGTCATGGCGAGTGGGAAACATGATCCCAGAGTGTGGGAAACATGGTCCTGGAGAGTGGAGAGAGTGGGAAACATGGTCCTGGAGAGTGGGGAGAGTGGGAAACATGGTTCCGTAGAGTGGGAAACATGGTCCTGGAGAGTGGGGAGAGTGGGAAACATGGACTCGGAGAGTGGGGACAGTGGGAAACATGATCCCGGAGAGTGGGGAGAGTGGGCAACATGGTGTCAGAGAATGAGTTGAGTAGGAAACATGGTCCGGGAGAATGGGAAGAGTGGGAAACATGGACCCAGAGAGTGGGGAGTGTGGGAAACATGGACCCGGAGAGTGGGGAGAGTGGGAAATATGGTCCCGGAGAGTGGGAAACATGATCCCGGAGAGTGGGAATCATGGTGTCCGAGAGTGGGGAGATTGGGAAACATGGGCCCGGAGAGCGGGAAGAGTGGGAAACATGGACCCGGAGAGTGGGGAGAGTGGGAAACATTGTCCCGGAGAGTGGGAAGAGTGGGAAACATGGTCCTGGAGAATGGGAAACATGATCCCAGAGGGCGGGATACATGGTCCTGGAGAGTGGGGAGAGTGGGAAAGATGTTCATGGAGAGTGAAGAAACATGGTCCCAGACAGTTGGAAGCATGGTCTCCGAGAGTGGGGAGAGTGGGAAAGATGGTCCCGGAGAGTGGGAAAACTGATCCTGGAGAGGGGGAAACATTGTTCCGGAGAGTGGGGAGAGTGGGAAACATGATCCCGGAGAGTGGGGAGAGTGGAAAACATGATCCCGGAGAGTAGGGAGTGTGGAAACATAGTCATGGAGAGTGGGGAATTATGGTCCCGGAGAGTGAGGAAACATGATCCTGGAGAGTGGGAAACATGGTCACAGAGAGCAGGAAATATGGTCCCAGAGAGTGGGGAGAGTGGAAAACATGGTCCCGGAGAGTGGGAAGAGTGAGAAACATGGTCGCAGAGAGTGGGAAACATGGTCCCGGAGAGTGGGAAACATGGTCCTGGAGAGTGGGGAGAGTGGGAAACATGGTCCCAGCGAGTGGGGAGAGTGGGAAACATGATACCGGAGAGTGGGGAGAGTGGGGAACATGGTGTCAGGAGTGGGGAGGGTAGGAAACATGGTCCGGGAGAATGGGAAGAGTAGAAAAAATGGTCCCGGAGAGTGGGAAACATGGTCCGAGAGAATGCGGAGAGTGGGGAACATGGTGTCAGGAGTGGGGAGGGTAGGAAACATGGTCCGGGAGAATGGGAAGAGTAGAAAACATGGTCCCGGAGAGTGGGAAACATGGTCCGAGAGAATGCGGAGAGTGGGAAACATGGTCCGGGAGAGAGGGGAGAGTGGGAAGCATGGTCATGGAGAGTGTGGAGAGTGGGGAGAGTGGGAAACATGTTTCCGGAGAGTGGGGAGAGTGGGAAACATGGTCATGGAGAGTGGGGAGAGTGGGAAACATGGTTCCGGAGAGTGGGGAGAGGGGGAAAAATGGGCCCGGAGAGTGGGGAGAGTGGGAAACATGGTCCCAGAGAGTGGGGACAGTGGGAAACATGATCCCGGAGAGTGGGGAGAGTGGGCAACATGGTGTCAGATAATGGGTTGAGTAGGAAACATGGTCCGGGAGAATGGGAAGAGTGGGAAACATGGACCCAGAGAGTGGGGAGTGTGGGAAACATGGACCCGGAGAGTGGGGAGAGTGGGAAACATGGTCCCGGAGAGTGGGAAACATGATCCCGGAGAGTGGGAATCATGGTGTCCGAGAGTGGGGAGAGTGGGAAACATGGGCCCGGAGAGCGGGAAGAGTGGGAAACATGGACCCGGAGAGTGGGGAGAGTGGGAAACATTGTCCCGGAGAGTGGGAAGAGTGGTAAACATGGTCCTGGAGAGTGGGGAGAGTGGGAAACATGGTCCCGGAGAGTGCTGAGAGTGGGAAACATGATCCTGGAGAGTGAAGAAACATGGTCCCAGACAGTTGGAAGCATGGTCTCCGAGAGTGGGGAGAGTGGGAAAGATGGTCCCGGAGAGTGGGAAAACTGATCCTGTAGACGGGGAAACATTGTTCCGGAGAGTGGGGAGAGTGGGAAACATGAACCCGGAGAGTGGGGAGAGTGGAAAACATGATCCCGGAGAGTAGGGAGTGTGGAAACATGGTCATGGAGAGTGGGGAAATATGGTCCCGGAGAGTGAGGAAACATGATCCTGGAGAGTGGGAAACATGGTCAGAGAGCGGGAAATATGGTCCCAGAGAGTGCTGAGAGTGGGAAACATGACCCCAGAGAGTGGGGAAGTGGAAAACATGGTCCCAGAGAGTGGGAAGAGTGAGAAACTTGGTCGCAGAGAGTGGGAAACATGGTCCCGGAGAGTGGGAAACATGGTCCTGGAGAGTGGGGAGAGTGGGAAACATGGTCCCAGCGAGTGGGGAGAGTGGGAAACATGATACCGGAGAGTGGGGAGAGTGGGGAACATGGTGTCAGGAGTGGGGAGGGTAGGAAACATGGTCCGGGAGAATGGGAAGAGTAGAAAACATGGTCCCGGAGAGTGGGAAACATGGTCCGAGAGAATGCGGAGAGTGGGAAACATGGTCCGGGAGAGAGGGGAGAGTGGGAAACATGGTCCCGGAGAGTGGAGAGAGTGGGAAACATGGTCATGGAGAGTGGGGAGAGTGGGAAACATGGTTCCGGAGAGTGGGGAGAGTGGGAAACATCGTCCCGGAGAGTGTGAAACATGGTCGCGGAGAGTGGGAAATATGATCCCAGAGGGTGGGAAACATGGTTCTGGAGAGTGGGGAGAGTGGGAAACATGGTCATAGAGAGTGGGGAGAGTGGGAAACATAGTTCCGGAGAGTGGGGAGAGTGCGAAACATGGGCCTGGAGAGCGGGGAGAGTGGGAAATATGGTCCCGGAGAGTGGGGAGAGTGGAAACATGGTCATGGAGAGTGGGGAAACATGGTCCCGGAGAGTGGGAAACATGGTCTCCGAGAGTGGGGAGAGTGGGAAACATGGTTCCGGAGAGTGGTGAGAGTGGGCAACATGGTGTCAGGAGTGGGGAGAGTAGGAAACATGGTCCAGGAGAATGGAAGGAGTAGGAAATATGGTCCCGGAGAGTGGGAAAATTGGTCCGAGAGAATGGGGAGAGTGGGAAACATGGTCCGGGAGAGAGGGGAGAGTGGTAAACATGGTCCCGGAGAGTGGAGAGAGTGGGAAACATGGTCATGGAGAGTGTGGAGAGTGGGGAGAGTGGGAAACATGGTTCCGGAGAGTGGGGAGAGTGGGAAACATGGGCCTGGAGAGCGGGGAGAGTGGAAACATGGGCCCGGAGAGTGGGGAGATTGGTAAAATGGTCCCGGAGAGTGGGGAGAGTGGGAAACATGGTCCCAGAGAATGGGGAGAGTGGGAAACATGGTCATGGAGAGGGGGAAACATGATCCCGGAGAGTGGGAAACATGGTCCCGGAGAGTGGGAAACATGATCCCAGAGGGTGGGATACATGGTCCTGGAGAGTGGGGAGAGTGGGAAACATGGGCCCGGAGAGTGCGGAGAGTGGTAAACATGGTCCCGGAGAGTGGGGAGAGTGGGAAACATGGTCCCGGAGAGTGCTGAGAGTGGGAAACATGATCCCGGAGAGTGAAGAAACATGGTCCCGGACAGTGGGAATCATGATCCTGGAGAGTGGGAAACATGGTCCCAGAGAGTGGGAAACATGATTCTGGAGAGTGGGGAGAGTGGGAAACATGGTTCCGGAGAGTGGGAAAAGTGGGAAACATGGTCCTGGAGAGTGGTGAGAGTTGGAATCATGGTCCCAGAGAGTGTGGAGAGTGGAAACATGGTCATGGAGAGTGGGGAAACATGGTCCCTGAGAGTTGGAAACATGGTCTCCGAGAGTGGGGAGAGTGGGAAACATGGTCATAGAGAGTGGGGAGAGTGGGAAACATGGTTCCGGAGAGTGGGGAGAGTGGGAAACATGATCCCGGAGAGTGGGAGAGTGGGCAACATGGTGTCAGGAGTGGGGAGAGTAGGAAACATGGTCCGGGAGAATGGGAAGAGTAGGAAATATGGTCCCGGAGAGTGTGGAGAGTGGAAACATGGACATGGAGAGTGGGGAAACATGGTCCCGGAGAGTTGGAAACACGGTCTCCGAGAGTGGGGAGAGTGGGAAACATGGTCCTGGAAAGTGGGAAACCTGATCCTGGAGAGTGGGAAACATGGTTCCGGAGAGTGGGGAGAGTGGGAAACATGACACCGGAGAGTGGGGAGAGTGGGCAACATGGTGTCAACAGTGGGGAGAGTAGGAAACATGGTCCGAGAGAATGCGGAGAGTGGGAAACATGGTCCGGGAGAGAGGGGAGAGTGGGAAACATGGTCTGGGAGTGTGGGGAGAGTGGGAAACATGGTCCCGGAGAGTGCTGAGAGTGGGAAACATGATCCCGGAGAGTGAAGAAACATGGTCCCGGACAGTGGGAATCATGATCCTGGAGAGTGGGAAACATGGTCCCAGAGAGTGGGAAACATGATTCTGGAGAGTGGGGAGAGTGGGAAACATGGTTCCGGAGAGTGGGAAAAGTGGGAAACATGGTCCTGGAGAGTGGTGAGAGTGGGAATCATGGTCCCAGAGAGTGTGGAGAGTGGAAACATGATCATGGAGAGTGGGGAAACATGGTCCCTGAGAGTTGGAAACATGGTCTCCGAGAGTGGGGAGAGTGGGAAACATGGTTCCGGAGAGTGGGGAGAGTGGGAAACATGATCCCGGAGAGTGGGAGAGTGGGCAACATGGTGTCAGGAGTGGGGAGAGTAGGAAACATGGTCCGGGAGAATGGGAAGAGTAGGAAATATGGTCCCGGAGAGTGTGGAGAGTGGAAACATGGACATGGAGAGTGGGGAAACATGGTCCCGGAGAGTTGGAAACACGGTCTCCGAGAGTGGGGAGAGTGGGAAACATGGTCCTGGAAAGTAGGAAACCTGATCCTGGAGAGTGGGAAACATGGTTCCGGAGAGTGGGGAGAGTGGGAAACATGACACCGGAGAGTGGGGAGAGTGGGCAACATGGTGTCAACAGTGGGGAGAGTAGGAAACATGGTCCGAGAGAATGCGGAGAGTGGGAAACATGGTCCGGGAGAGAGGGGAGAGTGGGAAACATGGTCTGGGAGTGTGGGGAGAGTGGGAAACATGGTCCCGGAGAGTGGAGAGAGTGGGAAACATGGTCATGGAGAGTGTGGAAAGTGGGGAGAGTGGGAAACATGGTTCCGGACAGTGGGGAGAGTGGGAAACATGGTCATGGAGAGTGGGGACAGTGGGAAACATGGTTCCGGAGAGCGGGGAGAGTGGGAAACATGGGTCCGGAGAGTGGGGAGAGTGGTAAAATGGTCCCGGAGAGTGGGGAGAGTGGGAAACATGGTCCCATAGAGTGGGGAGTGTGGGAAACATGGTCCCGGAGAGCGGGGAGAGTGGGAAACATGGTCATGGCGAGTGGGAAACATGATCCCAGAGTGTGGGAAACATGGTCCTGGAGAGTGGGGAGAGTGGGAAGCATGGTGTCAGGAGTGGGGAGAGTAGGAAACATGGTCCGGGAGAATGGGAAGAGTAGGAAATATGGTCCCGGAGAGTGTGGAGAGTGGAAACATGGTCTTGGAGAGTGGGGAAACATGGTCCCGGAGAGTGGGGAACATGGTCTCCGAGAGTGGGGAGAGTGGGAAACATGGTCCCGGAGAGTGGGAAACCTGATCCTGGAGAGTGGGAAACATGGTTCTGGAGAGTGGGGAGAGTGGGAAACATGATCCCGGAGAGTGGGGAGAATGGGCAACATGGTGTCAGAGAATGGGTTGAGTAGCAAACATGGTCCGGGAGAATGGGAAGAGTGGGAAACATGGACCCAGAGAGTGGGGAGTGTGGGAAACATGGACCCGGAGAGTGGGGAGAGTGGGAAACATGGCTCCGGAGAGTAGGGAGAGTGGGAAACATGGGCCCGGAGAGTGGCGAAAGTGGGAAACATGGTCCCGTAGAGTGGGGAGAGTGGAAACATGGTCTTGGAGAGTGGGGAAACATGGTCCCGGAGAGTGGGGAACATGGTCTCCGAGAGTGGGGAGAGTGGGAAACATGGTCCCGGAGAGTGGGAAACCTGATCCTGGAGAGTGGGAAACATGGTTCCGGAGAGTGGGGAGAGTGGGAAACATGATCCCGGAGAGTGGGGAGAGTGGGCAACATGGTGTCAGGAGTGGGGAGAGTAGGAAACATGGTCCGGGAGAATGGGAAGAGTAGGAAACATGGTCCGGGAGAATGGGAAGAGTAGGAAATATGGTCCCGGAGAGTTGGAAACATGGTCCGAGAGAATGCGGTGAGTGGTAAACATGGTCCGGGAGAGAGGGGACAGTGGGAAACATGGTCCGGGAGTGTGGGGAGAGTGGGAAACATGGTCCCGGAGAGTGGAGAGAGTGGGAAACATGGTCATGGAGAGTGTGGAGAGTGGGGAGAGTGGTAAACATGGTCCTGGAGAGTGGGGAGAGTGGGAAACATGGTCCCGGAGAGTGCTAAGAGTGGGAAACATGATCCCGGAGAGTGAAGAAACATGGTCCCAGACAGTTGGAAGCATGGTCTCCGAGAGTGGGGAGAGTGGGAAAGATGGTCCCGGAGAGTGGGAAAACTGATCCTGGAGAGAGGGAAACATGGTTCCGGAGTGTGGGGAGAGAGGGAAACATGCTCCCGGAGAGTGGAGAGAGTGGAAAACATGATCCCGGAGAGTGGGGAGAGTGGGGAACATGGTGTCAGGAGTGGGGAGGGTAGGGAACATGGTCCGGGAGAATGGGAAGAGTAGAAAACATGGTCCCGGAGAGTGGGAAACATGGTCCGGGAGAGAGGGTAGAGTGGGAAACACAGTCCGGGAGAGTGGGGAGAGTGGTAAACATGGTCCCGGAGAGTGGAGAGAGTGGGAAATATGGGCATGGAGAGTGGGGAGAGTGGGAAACATGGGCCCGGAGAGCGGGGAGAGTGGGAAACATGGTCTCCGAGAGTGGGGAGAGTGGGAAACATGGTCCCAGAGAGCGGGGAGAGTGGGCAACATGGTGTCAGGAGTGGGGAGAGTAGGAAACATGGTCCGGGAGAATGTAAGGAGTAGGAAATATGGTCCCGGAGAGTGGGAAACATGGTCCGAGAGAATGCGGAGAGTGGGAAACATGGTCCGGGAGAGAGGGGAGAGTGGGAAACATGGTCCGGGAGAGTGGGGAGAGTGGTAAACATGGGCCCGGAGAGTGGAGAGAGTGGGAAACATGGTCATGGAGAGTGTGGAGAGTGGGGAGAGTGGGAAACATGGTTCCGGAGAGTGGGGAGAGTGGGAAACATGGGCCTGGAGAGCGGGGAGAGTGGGAAACATGGCCCAGAGAGTGGGGAGAGTGGTAAAATGGTCCCGGAGAGTGGGGAGAGTGGGAAACATGGTCCCAGAGAATGCGGAGAGTCGGAAACATGGTTCGGGAGAGAGGGGAGAGTGGGAAACATGGTCCAGGAGTGTGGGGAGAGTGGGAAACATGGTCCCGGAGAGTGGAGAGAGTGGGAAACATGGTCATGGAGAGTGTGGAGAGTGGGGAGAGTGGGAAACATGGTTCTGGAGAGTGGGGAGAGTGGGAAACATGGTCATGGAGAGTGGGGAGAGTGGGAAACATGGTCATGGCGAGTGGGAAACATGATCCCAGAGTGTGGGAAACATGGTCCTGGAGAGTGGGGAGAGTGGGAAGCATGGTCATGGAGAGTGGAGAGAGTTGGAAACATGGTCCTGGAGAGTGGGGAGAGTGGGAAAGATGGTCATGGAGAGTGGGGAGAGTGGGAAACATGGTCCCGGAGAGTGGGGAGAGTGGAAACATGGTCATGGAGAGTGGGGAAACATGTTTCCGGAGAGTGGGAAACATGGTCTCCGAGAGTGGGAAGAGTGGGAAACATGGTCCCGGAGAGTGGGAAACCTGATCCTGGAGAGTGGGAAACATGGTTCCGGAGAGTGGGGAGAGTGGGAAACATGATCCCGGAGAGTGGGGAGAGTGGGCAACATGGTGTCAGGAGTGGGGAGAGTAGGAAACATGGTCCGGGAGAATGGGAAGAGTAGGAAATATGGTCCCGGAGAGTGGGAAACATGGTCCGGGAGAGAGGGTAGAGTGGGAAACACGGTCCGGGAGAGTGGGGAGAGTGGTAAACATGGTCCCGGAGAGTGGAGAGAGTGGGAAATATGGGCATGGAGAGTGGGGAGAGTGGGAAACATGGGCCCGGAGAGCGGGGAGAGTGGGAAACATGGTCTCCGAGAGTGGGGAGAGTGGGAAACATGGTCCCAGAGAGCGGGGAGAGTGGGCAACATGGTGTCAGGAGTGGGGAGAGTAGGAAACATGGTCCGGGAGAATGTAAGGAGTAGGAAATATGGTCCCGGAGAGTGGGAAACATGGTCCGAGAGAATGCGGAGAGTGGGAAACATGGTCCGGGAGAGAGGGGAGAGTGGGAAACATGGTCCGGGAGAGTGGGGAGAGTGGTAAACATGGGCCCGGAGAGTGGAGAGAGTGGGAAACATGGTCATGGAGAGTGTGGAGAGTGGGGAGAGTGGGAAACATGGTTCCGGAGAGTGGGGAGAGTGGGAAACATGGGCCTGGAGAGCGGGGAGAGTGGGAAACATGGGCCCAGAGAGTGGGGAGAGTGGTAAAATGGTCCCGGAGAGTGGGGAGAGTGGGAAACATGGTCCCAGAGAATGCGGAGAGTCGGAAACATGGTTCGGGAGAGAGGGGAGAGTGGGAAACATGGTCCAGGAGTGTGGGGAGAGTGGGAAACATGGTCCCGGAGAGTGGAGAGAGTGGGAAACATGGTCATGGAGAGTGTGGAGAGTGGGGAGAGTGGGAAACATGGTTCTGGAGAGTGGGGAGAGTGGGAAACATGGTCATGGAGAGTGGGGAGAGTGGGAAACATGGTCATGGCGAGTGGGAAACATGATCCCAGAGTGTGGGAAACATGGTCCTGGAGAGTGGGGAGAGTGGGAAGCATGGTCATGGAGAGTGGAGAGAGTTGGAAACATGGTCCTGGAGAGTGGGGAGAGTGGGAAAGATGGTCATGGAGAGTGGGGAGAGTGGGAAACATGGTCCCGGAGAGTGGGGAGAGTGGAAACATGGTCATGGAGAGTGGGGAAACATGTTTCCGGAGAGTGGGAAACATGGTCTCCGAGAGTGGGAAGAGTGGGAAACATGGTCCCGGAGAGTGGGAAACCTGATCCTGGAGAGTGGGAAACATGGTTCCGGAGAGTGGGGAGAGTGGGAAACATGATCCCGGAGAGTGGGGAGAGCGGGCAACATGGTGTCAGGAGTGGGGAGAGTAGGAAACATGGTCCGGGAGAGTGGGAAGAGTAGGAAATATGGTCCCGGAGAGTGGGAAACATGGTCCGAGAGAATGCGGAGAGTGGGAAACATGGTCCGGGAGAGAGGGGAGAGTGGGAAACATGGTCATGGAGAGTGTGGTGAGTGGGGAGAGTGGGAAACATGTTTCCGGAGAGTGGGGAGAGTGGGAAACATGGTTCCGGAGAGTGGGGAGAGTGGGAAACATGGGCCCGGAGAGTGGGGAGAGTGGGAAACATGCTCCCAGAGAGTGGGGAGAGTGGGAAACATGGTCCCGGAGAGTGGGCAGAGTGGGAAACATGGCCCCGGAGAGTGGGGAGAGTGGCAAACATGGTCATGGCGAGTGGGAAACATGATCCCAGAGTGTGGGAAACATGGTCCTGGAGAGTGGAGAGAGTGGGAAACATGGTCCTGGAGAGTGGGGAGAGTGGGAAACATGGTTCCGTAGAGTGGGAAACATGGTCCTGGAGAGTGGGGAGAGTGGGAAACATGGACTCGGAGAGTGGGGACAGTGGGAAACATGATCCCGGAGAGTGGGGAGAGTGGGCAACATGGTGTCAGAGAATGAGTTGAGTAGGAAACATGGTCCGGGAGAATGGGAAGAGTGGGAAACATGGACCCGGAGAGTGGGGAGAGTGGGAAATATGGTCCCGGAGAGTGGGAAACATGATCCCGGAGAGTGGGAATCATGGTGTCCGAGAGTGGGGAGATTGGGAAACATGGGCCCGGAGAGCGGGAAGAGTGGGAAACATGGACCCGGAGAGTGGGGAGAGTGGGAAACATTGTCCCGGAGAGTGGGAAGAGTGGGAAACATGGTCATGGAGAATGGGAAACATGATCCCAGAGGGCGGGATACATGGTCCTGGAGAGTGGGGAGAGTGGGAAAGATGTTCATGGAGAGTGAAGAAACATGGTCCCAGACAGTTGGAAGCATGGTCTCCGAGAGTGGGGAGAGTGGGAAAGATGGTCCCGGAGAGTGGGAAAACTGATCCTGGAGAGGGGGAAACATTGTTCCGGAGAGTGGGGAGAGTGGGAAACATGATCCCGGAGAGTGGGGAGAGTGGAAAACATGATCCCGGAGAGTAGGGAGTGTGGAAACATAGTCATGGAGAGTGGGGAATTATGGTCCCGGAGAGTGAGGAAACATGATCCTGGAGAGTGGGAAACATGGTCACAGAGAGCAGGAAATATGGTCCCAGAGAGTGGGGAGAGTGGAAAACATGGTCCCGGAGAGTGGGAAGAGTGAGAAACATGGTCGCAGAGAGTGGGAAACATGGTCCCGGAGAGTGGGAAACATGGTCCTGGAGAGTGGGGAGAGTGGGAAACATGGTCCCAGCGAGTGGGGAGAGTGGGAAACATGATACCGGAGAGTGGGGAGAGTGGGGAACATGGTGTCAGGAGTGGGGAGGGTAGGAAACATGGTCCGGGAGAATGGGAAGAGTAGAAAACATGGTCCCGGAGAGTGGGAAACATGGTCCGAGAGAATGCGGAGAGTGGGGAACATGGTGTCAGGAGTGGGGAGGGTAGGAAACATGGTCCGGGAGAATGGGAAGAGTAGAAAACATGGTCCCGGAGAGTGGGAAACATGGTCCGAGAGAATGCGGAGAGTGGGAAACATGGTCCGGGAGAGAGGGGAGAGTGGGAAGCATGGTCATGGAGAGTGTGGAGAGTGGGGAGAGTGGGAAACATGTTTCCGGAGAGTGGGGAGAGTGGGAAACATGGTCATGGAGAGTGGGGAGAGTGGGAAACATGGTTCCGGAGAGTGGGGAGAGGGGGAAAAATGGGCCCGGAGAGTGGGGAGAGTGGGAAACATGGTCCCAGAGAGTGGGGACAGTGGGAAACATGATCCCGGAGAGTGGGGAGAGTGGGCAACATGGTGTCAGATAATGGGTTGAGTAGGAAACATGGTCCGGGAGAATGGGAAGAGTGGGAAACATGGACCCAGAGAGTGGGGAGTGTGGGAAACATGGACCCGGAGAGTGGGGAGAGTGGGAAACATGGTCCCGGAGAGTGGGAAACATGATCCCGGAGAGTGGGAATCATGGTGTCCGAGAGTGGGGAGAGTGGGAAACATGGGCCCGGAGAGCGGGAAGAGTGGGAAACATGGACCCGGAGAGTGGGGAGAGTGGGAAACATTGTCCCGGAGAGTGGGAAGAGTGGTAAACATGGTCCTGGAGAGTGGGGAGAGTGGGAAACATGGTCCCGGAGAGTGCTGAGAGTGGGAAACATGATCCTGGAGAGTGAAGAAACATGGTCCCAGACAGTTGGAAGCATGGTCTCCGAGAGTGGGGAGAGTGGGAAAGATGGTCCCGGAGAGTGGGAAAACTGATCCTGGAGAGGGGGAAACATTGTTCCGGAGAGTGGGGAGAGTGGGAAACATGAACCCGGAGAGTGGGGAGAGTGGAAAACATGATCCCGGAGAGTAGGGAGTGTGGAAACATGGTCATGGAGAGTGGGGAAATATGGTCCCGGAGAGTGAGGAAACATGATCCTGGAGAGTGGGAAACATGGTCAGAGAGCGGGAAATATGGTCCCAGAGAGTGCTGAGAGTGGGAAACATGACCCCAGAGAGTGGGGAAGTGGAAAACATGGTCCCAGAGAGTGGGAAGAGTGAGAAACTTGGTCGCAGAGAGTGGGAAACATGGTCCCGGAGAGTGGGAAACATGGTCCTGGAGAGTGGGGAGAGTGGGAAACATGGTCCCAGCGAGTGGGGAGAGTGGGAAACATGATACCGGAGAGTGGGGAGAGTGGGGAACATGGTGTCAGGAGTGGGGAGGGTAGGAAACATGGTCCGGGAGAATGGGAAGAGTAGAAAACATGGTCCCGGAGAGTGGGAAACATGGTCCGAGAGAATGCGGAGAGTGGGAAACATGGTCCGGGAGAGAGGGGAGAGTGGGAAACATGGTCCCGGAGAGTGGAGAGAGTGGGAAACATGGTCATGGAGAGTGGGGAGAGTGGGAAACATGGTTCCGGAGAGTGGGGAGAGTGGGAAACATCGTCCCGGAGAGTGTGAAACATGGTCGCGGAGAGTGGGAAATATGATCCCAGAGGGTGGGAAACATGGTTCTGGAGAGTGGGGAGAGTGGGAAACATGGTCATAGAGAGTGGGGAGAGTGGGAAACATAGTTCCGGAGAGTGGGGAGAGTGCGAAACATGGGCCTGGAGAGCGGGGAGAGTGGGAAATATGGTCCCGGAGAGTGGGGAGAGTGGAAACATGGTCATGGAGAGTGGGGAAACATGGTCCCGGAGAGTGGGAAACATGGTCTCCGAGAGTGGGGAGAGTGGGAAACATGGTTCCGGAGAGTGGTGAGAGTGGGCAACATGGTGTCAGGAGTGGGGAGAGTAGGAAACATGGTCCAGGAGAATGGAAGGAGTAGGAAATATGGTCCCGGAGAGTGGGAAAATTGGTCCGAGAGAATGGGGAGAGTGGGAAACATGGTCCGGGAGAGAGGGGAGAGTGGTAAACATGGTCCCGGAGAGTGGAGAGAGTGGGAAACATGGTCATGGAGAGTGTGGAGAGTGGGGAGAGTGGGAAACATGGTTCCGGAGAGTGGGGAGAGTGGGAAACATGGGCCTGGAGAGCGGGGAGAGTGGAAACATGGGCCCGGAGAGTGGGGAGATTGGTAAAATGGTCCCGGAGAGTGGGGAGAGTGGGAAACATGGTCCCAGAGAATGGGGAGAGTGGGAAACATGGTCATGGAGAGGGGGAAACATGATCCCGGAGAGTGGGAAACATGGTCCCGGAGAGTGGGAAACATGATCCCAGAGGGTGGGATACATGGTCCTGGAGAGTGGGGAGAGTGGGAAACATGGGCCCGGAGAGTGCGGAGAGTGGTAAACATGGTCCCGGAGAGTGGGGAGAGTGGGAAACATGGTCCCGGAGAGTGCTGAGAGTGGGAAACATGATCCCGGAGAGTGAAGAAACATGGTCCCGGACAGTGGGAATCATGATCCTGGAGAGTGGGAAACATGGTCCCAGAGAGTGGGAAACATGATTCTGGAGAGTGGGGAGAGTGGGAAACATGGTTCCGGAGAGTGGGAAAAGTGGGAAACATGGTCCTGGAGAGTGGTGAGAGTTGGAATCATGGTCCCAGAGAGTGTGGAGAGTGGAAACATGGTCATGGAGAGTGGGGAAACATGGTCCCTGAGAGTTGGAAACATGGTCTCCGAGAGTGGGGAGAGTGGGAAACATGGTCATAGAGAGTGGGGAGAGTGGGAAACATGGTTCCGGAGAGTGGGGAGAGTGGGAAACATGATCCCGGAGAGTGGGAGAGTGGGCAACATGGTGTCAGGAGTGGGGAGAGTAGGAAACATGGTCCGGGAGAATGGGAAGAGTAGGAAATATGGTCCCGGAGAGTGTGGAGAGTGGAAACATGGACATGGAGAGTGGGGAAACATGGTCCCGGAGAGTTGGAAACACAGTCTCCGAGAGTGGGGAGAGTGGGAAACATGGTCCTGGAAAGTGGGAAACCTGATCCTGGAGAGTGGGAAACATGGTTCCGGAGAGTGGGGAGAGTGGGAAACATGACACCGGAGAGTGGGGAGAGTGGGCAACATGGTGTCAAGAGTGGGGAGAGTAGGAAACATGGTCCGAGAGAATGCGGAGAGTGGGAAACATGGTCCGGGAGAGAGGGGAGAGTGGGAAACATGGTCTGGGAGTGTGGGGAGAGTGGGAAACATGGTCCCGGAGAGTGCTGAGAGTGGGAAACATGATCCCGGAGAGTGAAGAAACATGGTCCCGGACAGTGGGAATCATGATCCTGGAGAGTGGGAAACATGGTCCCAGAGAGTGGGAAACATGATTCTGGAGAGTGGGGAGAGTGGGAAACATGGTTCCGGAGAGTGGGAAAAGTGGGAAACATGGTCCTGGAGAGTGGTGAGAGTGGGAATCATGGTCCCAGAGAGTGTGGAGAGTGGAAACATGGTCATGGAGAGTGGGGAAACATGGTCCCTGAGAGTTGGAAACATGGTCTCCGAGAGTGGGGAGAGTGGGAAACATGGTTCCGGAGAGTGGGGAGAGTGGGAAACATGATCCCGGAGAGTGGGAGAGTGGGCAACATGGTGTCAGGAGTGGGGAGAGTAGGAAACATGGTCCGGGAGAATGGGAAGAGTAGGAAATATGGTCCCGGAGAGTGTGGAGAGTGGAAACATGGACATGGAGAGTGGGGAAACATGGTCCCGGAGAGTTGGAAACACGGTCTCCGAGAGTGGGGAGAGTGGGAAACATGGTCCTGGAAAGTAGGAAACCTGATCCTGGAGAGTGGGAAACATGGTTCCGGAGAGTGGGGAGAGTGGGAAACATGACACCGGAGAGTGGGGAGAGTGGGCAACATGGTGTCAACAGTGGGGAGAGTAGGAAACATGGTCCGAGAGAATGCGGAGAGTGGGAAACATGGTCCGGGAGAGAGGGGAGAGTGGGAAACATGGTCTGGGAGTGTGGGGAGAGTGGGAAACATGGTCCCGGAGAGTGGAGAGAGTGGGAAACATGGTCATGGAGAGTGTGGAAAGTGGGGAGAGTGGGAAACATGGTTCCGGACAGTGGGGAGAGTGGGAAACATGGTCATGGAGAGTGGGGACAGTGGGAAACATGGTTCCGGAGAGCGGGGAGAGTGGGAAACATGGGTCCGGAGAGTGGGGAGAGTGGTAAAATGGTCCCGGAGAGTGGGGAGAGTGGGAAACATGGTCCCATAGAGTGGGGAGTGTGGGAAACATGGTCCCGGAGAGCGGGGAGAGTGGGAAACATGGTCATGGCGAGTGGGAAACATGATCCCAGAGTGTGGGAAACATGGTCCTGGAGAGTGGGGAGAGTGGGAAGCATGGTGTCAGGAGTGGGGAGAGTAGGAAACATGGTCCGGGAGAATGGGAAGAGTAGGAAATATGGTCCCGGAGAGTGTGGAGAGTGGAAACATGGACATGGAGAGTGGGGAAACATGGTCCCGG